>NW_024542847.1:0-108935 GCF_018151105.1 Drosophila obscura
CGGCTTAAAACCTATTTCAGCTGACTCTGTATGGTGGGTTGCTTTGATAGCAGCTTCCGAAGTCTAGCTGTTTCTGGGACTTTCTCGATATTGGAGCAGAAGTTCCTCCACGAGTTTCTTTGTGCCCTGCGTATTTCCTTCTTGTACTCCCTGAGTAGGGTTTTGTATTCCTCATTGATCATATCCTCGTTCGCCTGTTTGGCGATTTTGAAGAATTCTTTGAGGTTGTTTCTTTGGAGCGATAGGTCCCGGTTCCACCAGAGTGGTTTGGTCCTCTTTTTCGTTCTCGAGGGTGGGCACGATGCGTGGTACCCATCCAGTAGTTCCCTGGATAGGGTCTCTAGGGACGTTTCTATGTCTTCCGGGGATTTCACTGTGCCCGGACGATTCGCGAGTTCGAGGTAACTGTCTTTTTAAACTTTTCCCAGTTTGTGTTCTGGGGTTTCTATAGACAGTTATCTTCGGAGAGTGTTCAAATTCGCACTTAAACTGGATGTACCTGTGGTCTGAGAAGGATGGTCTTTCAAGGACTCTCCAGCCAGATACCACCGTACTTGTTCCCGCTACGAGTGTTAAGTCTAGCACGTTTGAAGAGGTGGGACCTACAAAGGTGTATTCCTCTCCTACGTTTGCTACTTCTAGGTTAGTTGATAGTATGAAGTCTAGGAGGGACTCACCTCTATCGTTGATGTCGGGGCTTCCCCACACGTTGTGATGTGCGTTTGCGTCCGTGCCGACGAGAAGTTGCTGGTCCTTCGGGCTGGATTCCGCCACTAGGTGCATCAACTCTTCAGGTGGAGCCGGCCTGTCGTGTGCCATGTAGCAGGAGGCTACCATCAGGCGCCTTTCCTTGCTTTCTAGCATCACCACGGTTAGATCGTCAGTGCTGTAATGAGACATAAGGTGAGCATGGATTCCCTTCCGTACGAGTACGGCGGTTCTGTTCCTGCTTACCGATGGTGTAGAATACGTTAAAATTTGAGGACTTTAGCCCGGCCACAGCATTGCCTGAGGCAACCCATGGCTCCTGGACTAAGGCTATGTCGGCGGGCCCTTGCTCCATGGCAAAGAGGAGCTCCGCCGACGCAATTTTACTTTTGTGGAGGTTGAGCTGCAGCACACTCACCATGTGCGTCTGGCTCAGCTCCACTCGACGGGTTGACTACTACCGTCAGGTCACCGTCCTCCCCCTCTTCCTCCCGAGTCCAGCGCAAGACCCTGTGCGGCCTCCACGATGGTGTCCAGACCAAGGTCTTTCTCCACCTCGCCCGCCTGCAGAGTGTGCGCATCTTTGTCCTCGGGGTGGCGCTTTCTCAACCGCAGGTAAACACTGCCCATCCCCCACGCCATCTTCCCGAATCTTGGGTATAGCAGGTCTTCTGCCTCCTTGCTGATCTGGATGATCGCACTCTGGCCCCCCTCGTTGGGTAGTGGGCTCCCGATGTGCAGAATCTTCCAGTTAGCCGTTGGCACGTCGGGGTTCTGCCTCTGTAGCAGCTTCAGCGCACGGTCCCCTTGGATTACGATGGGGAAGAGTACCTTTGCCTTTGGTATGGACGGGATTAGCTCCCTGTCCACCACCTCCAGCTTGGCCCCCTCCCACAACGCTTCCAGTTGGCAGACCGTTTGCGTCAGCCACTTGAGTGTGGGGTCGTCCATACATTTAAGTATTTTCACCCCGTTGAGTCACCCTGCACCATCGAACGTGGGCATGGGGGCCGTTGGGTCCTCCTCCATTCTGGCGAACAGCGCATCCACGAGCCGCGCGTGCACCGTCTTCCACCGCGCCGCCGTTATTTTGCCATTCTCTTCGCTCCGGTCTATGAGTGCCACGATTAAATGTCGTTTGGTCACCTCACTGACCTTCGCTTTTTGGGGACGTTTCGCCTGTTTGGGTGTGGGGGCTGCCACCTTGGGCCCGCGTTGCCGCTTGCTCACCGGAGTGTCGTTCTTGGCACTCTCGGTCGAGCGTTGCCTTTTGGTGGCGAGACTCTCCTCCACCTTGTTGGCAAATCCCTCCGTCGATGCCTTCATCTGCGGCATCTGCGAGAAGTGCAGCCAGCAGCAGGTGGAGGAGAACCACCAACTGCAAGGCAAAAATCCAAAAATCCTCGGCAAAAATCCTCCAGCTGAACCCTCCCAGAGGGTGCCGGCTGGGCAATGGGCACTGCATTATCCCGAATCGGGTAATGCATTGCCGCTTGCTCTGTCCGGGGTAATGCAGTGTCTAGCCAAGGCCAGGTCCAGGTCTTCCCGACCAAAAATTTGGGGGAACTGAACCATGGCCATGGCTGGAGGTGCCTGGCGGGTAGGCATAAAACGCTAGGGGGTGGTCCCCCCGAAAAATATTAACCAGCATGGACCCTCTGGGCCAACAATGGAGCGGACGGAAGATAAAGCAAGGGTTGGGATGTCAACCCAAACGTCGGTGGAAAGCGTGGCTGCTACCACCGGCGGGCACGGGGAGGAGCAATCCTCTCTGCGTGTCGCCAGCGGCCACACCTCTGATATGACGGGAGCAGGTCATATCAGTTGCAATGCTACTGCCACAAAAACGACTCACTCCAGGTTGAGCCGCACAGGTGCCGTGGTCGATACAGATTCGGACCTGGAGAGATCGTGGGACCGCTCCAGGGCAAGAAGGACCTCTCTGAGGAGGAGAAGGCCAAAATGACCTGGGCCGAAGGACGGATAAAGGAGGGCCGGCTGCACTGGACAACCTTACCTAAAACCTATTTGCAGGGTTGACCGTATGTAGTACCGTACGAAGTATCGTACGCACATATGGGCTTTTTATCGTGCTGCGGACTTAAGGTTCCACTCTCTGGGCGCATACTTCTACGGGGAACTGTACCCAACATACCCAAAGGGTACCGCTTTCGCCCCTACACCGACACGTCTGGCTTGACATAAGAACGTTGCAGCAGCGGTCTACGTATATATATATACATATATACATACAGCACAAGCTGTCGACTTCTCGTACGCTGCCTCGAACATCATGCAGAGAATTTTCTGCATCTACATTCGTCTTCACACCCACGCTCTCCAGCAGCCAGCATACGGACAGTAACAGAAAAAGGAGAGAGCGATTACCGTTGCAGAGCCGTGCCGATCACCGTTTGCCAGTGGATCTTCCATTTAGTCGGACCACTAGTTTTCGTGCCAATGCAGTTTTTTTTTGTTTCTATTAGAGATTTATTTTAAACGAAAGTAAAGTGCATAGCGACAATTTGATTGTGAATTTGATTAAGCCGCCTCTAAGAAGTTTCTTTTTGTTATGATTCCTTTTGTTTGTGCATTAATTCAGAAAGGAAAATTTGGTAAAGAAAGAGTAGAGAGAACCAATACTTGTGCCTAAATGTTGTCGTGCTAATACACTGAATTCTGAAAGTTTACAGCCACCTGCAGAAATCCTATGGAAGCGCTTTCATCGATGGATTAAACCTACTGTGAGTGATTGATTGTGAACGTATACTGTATGTGTAGTAGTTGAATCTCGAATTAAAACGGTATTAACGTTTACAGTAGCATCGACCGTAAATTTATTGGCAGTACTGTAATGCTGACCTATGCCAAGTATTCGAGCATTTGTTTTGCTCTGCTCTTTCGCAAGCCGTGCTAATTTTCGTTCACGCTGTAACTCACGATCAGCGAATATATGGGTGATTACCCAACAGACAATTAATGTGCACCTAAAAGAGGCATTGCGCTTTCGAAGTTTTTGTATTCCATCGGACCCACATTCCGAATAGTTTTTCTAATTTCTTATCTCGTTATGATTAATTCGATTATGATTATGATTACGCAATTTGCTAATTGTATTCTCGTTGTTTATTACCCTAGTGTAAGCCTTTAACCATTATATTGTTATACCCCTCTTCATATTATAATACCCTTACATTTCAGCTTATTTGCACACATATCTCTATATCTATATATACCAGTTTGTTCATAGTAATAATCCATACCTAGGCCAGTTTAGCAGCTATGAAAGCTTTAAGGAACAATAATTAAATAAAATGTTTATAATGAATTTAAGTTAATTGTGCCGTATTTAAGGATCATGTGGCGCCGAGATGACAGTAGCTAGCCTGTAGAGCATTTTTATAGGGATCACGACCAACATATCCGCGTATTCAGGACCGGTGTGATCAAGGAAGGGTGGGCATCACGAGTTGCAACAACACCGCAAGCAACTCCCGCTCGACTTCGACTGCTGTTGATTCTGACCAAATCTGTCCGTTCTATCCGTTCTATTTAGTTTTCCGTCTGAACCTGGAACCGCACGCGAATTATATTTATTCTCATTGTTATGCCCGAGCCCTTGACGCGATCTCTCCCCCCCCCCCCACTCTACCCGACTAACCATGAGACCGGCAGCAACGCGTGCATGGATCTCGATCATACCCACCATCTACTCGAATACTGTTTCGGTTTGTAGTTCTGGCTGCGTTAACTGTTACATGCCTGCTGAGCGAGTGGCAACGCAGATGGGATGATGGTGACTCACCAGGTCGGGTGACGCACCGCTTCATCCCGAACGCAAGCTTCGTCTACAGCGAGCCAAGGTTTGGATTCCTGCTGACTGGCCATGGATCGCTCAATGCATTTCTGCATGAGAGAAGCCGAAGCGACACGCCTGCATGTCTATGCGGAGCAGAGCGCGACGATTAGCAACATGTTTTATGTGTTTGTCCACTCTATGCAGATTTGCGAGACCTCGATGGACTTGGAGTGCAGCACACGGATGGCGAATGGATCGTCTCCGAAGTGGTGGATTCGCAGGAGAGGATGCAGTTGCTGGATAGATACGCTGGCGAGGCGTTCTCCAGACGGCAACAACTGATGGACCCAATGGCGACAGATGGGCCGAGAGCCCCGGACTTGGAGAGTCCGCCTCAAGGGTACCCTATCAAAGCCATTCGGGGCTAAAAGGGGAGGGTCCACTGAGCCCTAAAGATCGGTACCACGGGTTGTTCAGCGGTCCAAGGCTGTTCATTGAGGTAGGCCCCCTAGTGGGAGCATCGTGGTGGCTGTGGTAGCCTGAATTTTACGCGGGAAGAGCCGCTAGGCTCCACGTGGAGTTGCGATCTCAACCGGGTGCCGAGACCCATAGATCGGAAGAGGTGATAGATACACTTCGCTCCTCGCCAAGGGGGAAAGTATGCCTGACTAGTATACTTTCGAATTGGTACCAGGATGGGTTGCTATGTATTTTCTATAGCTTCTTATTCTGTGGCGTAAATTGGCGCATGTACCAGATTTACCGTGACATGTGCATTGCACTAAGCACATTAAACACCGTGGTTGAAATCCCTTCCTGTGGAATCGCCACGTTAAATTAAGCTGAGAGATCAGATTCATTTGTCCTTATCTACTAAGTTGCTCTCTGACTGCTACTGGAAGCAGACGTGTTTTTTAAGCGCCCCGCTTTACCGTCGGTTTTCAATCGTTAAAGAGTAATTTTTTCCCGTGTGGAAATTGTTTATATTTGTCGCGAGTGTTCCGCGCTGTTGTGTATTAAATTACGCGCTAATTTGGTGCCCAATTAGAGTTGGAATTGGCAAATTAAAAATTTGCTAATTCGGCTCTGCAAAAGATACGTGCGGCTTTAGCTCGACAACAGGTGCGTATAGCTCGTAAACAGGTTCGAGTTCGAAGCTTCCGTTCGAAGCTTTCGTTCGAGGCTTTGGCTCGAAGCTTAGCTGTAGAAAGTTCCCTCTGGTGCTTTCGGAGCTTTCAAGTCGAGCTTCTTTCGAAGCTTGGATAGCAGCGCTTTTGGTTCGTGTCTCCGCTAAGGCTTGCTGTCAGAGAGAACCGGTAGCGGGAGCCAGAGCATGAAGGTGGACACGGAGGCCGACGCCAGCGACGCTAGCTTGGCTAGTGTTGTGGCGAGCTCGTCGTCGAGTGTCACCGCCCGTAGGCGGGGTCGGCCGAAGTTAAATGCGGCGATGCGCCGCCACCACTGCTGCCACTACCACTGCTGTCACCGCTGCTACCATCACCACAGCCACATGCCAGGCAACTGGCATTGTTGCGGCTGGATTTTCGGCTGTTGCTGCGGAGATATCGTCCATTAGGATGAGCGTTGGCGAGGCAGTCCTCAATGGAGGCATGACCCCGGAGGCCGCCATGGCAGTTACGACGAGCTGGTTATGGCTCTGGCTGGGGACAAGGTGCGCCTGGAGGAGAGGGCACGTATGCCGCCTCCACAGAGGCCCGCTGCCACTGCCACCACCACCGCTGCTCCCACCGCTGCGTATGCGGCAGCCTTCCCAGGCTTGCCGGCACCGAGCGCTGTCGCCCCACCGATCGCGAGGCCGCGCGAAACCTGGTCGGCTCTTATTAAGAGCACGGAGGAGATGGGGAAGCAACTAGTGGAGCGAGTGAGGAAGGACGTTGTGCCCAAACTCGGAGTCCGAGTGCACGAGGTTCGTGAGCTGAAGAGCGGAGGAGCGATCATTCGCACGCCTTCGGTCAGTGAGCTCAAGAAGGTAGTGGACACCGCGAAGCTCCACGAAGCAGGACTGGAAGTGAGGAAGAGCCCGGAGACCAGGCTTCAGGTCGTGGTGTATGACGTCGACACGTCCATCACGCCTGAAAAGTTCATGGAGAAGCTCTTCACCAAGAACCTGGAGGATTCCATGTCCGCTGCGGAATTTAAAAAGACGGTTCCCCTAGGCAGCAAACCCTGGTCGGTCACCGACGGCGCCACGGTCAACGTGACGCTGGAGGTCGATGCGAAGGCACAGGAGGTGTTACGCGATTGCGTATATATCAAGTGGTTCCGATGCCGCTGTCGTTCCCTGGTCAGGACCTACGCCTGCTACAGGTGTTTCGACCACAAGGTGTCCCAGTGCCACCTAAAGGAGAACGTGTGCCACTGGTGCGGACAGGGCGGCCACAACGTTTCGAAGTGCCCCAACCCGGTGGACTGCCGAAACTGCCGCTTCAAGGGTTACCCGGCAGCACATTCCATGCTGTCAGCGGCATGCCCGATCTACGCAGCGGTATTGGCGAGGGTGCAAGCTAGACATTAAATGTTTAGCTTCATCCAAGCTAATTGTGGCCGTGGCCGAGCGGCTGTGGTGGATCTCGGATCCATCATGCGCAACTCTAGCCATCTGTTCGCACTGGTCCAAGAGCCGTACGTCGATAGAGCAGGGCGGATTACTGGCCTTCCTTCGGGAATGCGAGTATTCCAGGACCGCCCCTTTCGTGACGGAAACCCGAAAGCTGCAATCATTGTCGATGAACCGGAAGCCATCTGCACGCCAATAGACCCCCTTACCACCGAACATGGAGTATGCGTCAGAGTGCAAGGAAGATTTGGCTCAATCATCCTATGCTCGGTATATTGCCAATTCAACACCGATTTGGCGCCGTACCTCAGGTACCTCAATGCGGTGCTGCTGCTGGCCAGCCGCACTCCCGTCATCTTTGGGCTCGACGCGAACGCAGTATCCCCAGCGTGGTTTAGCAAACTCTCCGAGCATGCTCGGGGGCAAGCTAACTATGCACGGGGTGAGCTGCTGTCTGAATTGCCGGAGGACATCGCCGAATCGCCGTTGGACAACCGAGTGGCTGCACTGCGCTCTGTAGTGCACAGTGTGCGACAGAGTGCTGGGACGCAGCACGCCCAGAGCCGCGAGGAAAGTAGTTTGGTGGACTGCCGAGCTACATTCCAAACGCCGAGAGGTCAGGAGACTGAGGTGGCGGCTACAGGATGCTCGTCGGCACGAGTCCGATGCAGCAGAGCAACTTGTGGTTGCGTTGAGAATCTCCTCGGCGCAATACAAGAAGCTCATCCTGAGAACGAAGGAGGACAACTGGCGACGCTTCGTGGGAGACAACAGAGATGATCCATGGGGGCACGTCTACAAGCTTTGCCGAGGCCGCAAAAAGTGCACGGAGATTGGTTGCCTTTGGACGGATGGTGGGCTGGTTGCAACATGGCGCGACTGTGCGGTTGTGCTCCTCCGCAACTTTTTCCCTGTTGCGGAGTCGAATGCGCACATTGCCATCACTTCCGTAGCTCCACCGGCCCTCGAGGTTTCCGTGGTTGATGATTGCATCGCCAGGTTGAAGAGCAGACGCTCTCCCGGCATGGACGGGACACATGACAGCGTTGTATTCCCGCTGCCTGGACACCGGATACTTCCCCGAGGAATGGAAACACCCTAGGGTGGTTCCACTCTTGAAGGGACCCGATAAGGGCAGGACGGATCCTGCTTCATATCGGGGTATCTGTCTGTTGCCAGTGCTGGGCAAAGTGCTTGAGGGAATCATGGTGAATCGTCTGAAGAACACCATACCGGATGGCTGCAGGTGGCAATTTGGATTTCCCCAAGGACGCTGTGTGGAGGATGCTTGGAAACACGTCGTGAGCACTGTTTCGGCCAGCCGGTCGAAGTCCTCGGAGTCTTCGTGGATTTCAAGGGAGCCTTCGACAACGTCGAGTGGGATGCTGCACTACGTCGTCTCCTAGAGCTGGGCTGCCGTGAAGCAGGCTTGTGGCGAAGCTTCTTCTCCGGCCGGAGTGCGAGCATCGTCAGCAGGCATGGAGTAGCCACTGTTCCGGTGACAAGAGGTTGCCCACAGGGGTCCATAAGTGGTCCATTCATATGGAACATCTTAATGGACGTGTTACTCCAGCGCTTGAAGCCACTTGGAGCGCTCAGCGCGTATGCCGACGACCTGCTCCTCCTCATCGAGGGAAACGCCCGTTCAGAGCTCGAGCGAAAAGGAGAGGAACTAATGTCCATCGTAGGCGCTTGGGGAGTTGAAGTCGGCGTTGCCGTTTCAACTAGCAAGACGGCGATCATGGGCATACTTAGACGGCCGCCATTGGTACGGTTTGCTGGAGCAAGCCTGCCATATAAGCGCGAGTATCGGTACCTTGGCATCACAGTCAGTGAGCGGTTGAGTTTTCTCCCGCACATCACGGGCTTGCGTGATAGGCTGACTGGAGTCGTAGGGGCATTGTCTCGCGTACTGCGGGTCGAATGGGGTCTCAGTCCTCGCGCAAAGCGGACAATATATGCCGAAATCATGGTGCCCTGTGCACTATTTGGTGCCTCGGTTTGGTCTGTCACGACGACGACGCAAGTGGTTGCCAGGAGCCACCTGCTTGCGTGCCAACGGACTATCCTGATTGGATGCCCACCGGTATGCCGAACAGTGTCCACTATGGCACTGCAAGTACTTGCTGGAGCCCCCCCGTTTGATCTGGTCGCCAGACGCCTGGCAATCAGATTCAAACTCAAACGTGACTACCCGCTGGAGGAGAGCGATTGGCAATACGGCGAAGATTTGGCGAATCTTAGCTGGAAGCAGAAGATGGCGCGACTAGAGGAATGCCTGCTGAGCGAGTGGCAACGCAGATGGGATGATAGTGACTCCACAGGTCGGGTGACGCACCGCTTCATCCCGAACGCAAGCTTCGTCTACAGTGAGCCAAGGTTTGGCTTCACGCTGCGCGCTGGATTCCTGCTGACTGGATCGCTGCCATGGATCGCTCAATGCATTTCTGCATGAGAGAAGCCGAAGCGACACGCTTGCATGTCTATGCGGCGCAGAGCGCGAGGATTGGCAACATGTTTTATGTGTTTGTCCACTCTATGCAGATTTGCAAGACCTCGATGGACTTGGAGTGCAGCACACGGATGGCGAATGGATCGTCTCCGAAGTGGTGGATTCGCAGGAGAGGATGCAGTTGCTGGATAGATACGCTGGCGAGGCGTTCTCCAGACGGCAACAACTGATGGACCCAATGGCGACAGACGGGCCGAGAGCCCCAGACTTGGAGAGTCCCCCTCAAGAGTACCCTATCCGAGCCAGTCGGGGCTAAAAGGGGAGGGTCCACTGAGCCCTAAAGATCGGTACCACGGGTTGTTGAGCGGTCCAAGGCTGTTCATTGAGGTAGGCCCCCTAGTGGGAGCATCGTGGTGGCTGTGGTAGCCTGAATTCTACGCGGGAAGAGCCGCTAGGCTCCACGTGGAGTTGCGATCTCAACCGGGTGCCGAGACCCATAGATCGGAAGAGGTGATAGATACACTTCGCTCCTCGCCAAGGGGGAAAGTATGCCTGACTAGTATACTTTCGAATTGGTACCAGGATGGGTCGCTATGTATTTTCTATAGCTTCTTATTCTGGGGCGTAAATTGGCGCATGTACCAGATTAAGCGTGACATGTGCATTGCACTAAGCACATTAAACACCGTGGTTGAAATCCCTTCCTGTGGAATCGCCACGTTAAATTAAGCTGAGAGATCAGATTCATTTGTCCTTATCTACTAAGTTGCTCTCTGACTGCTACTGGAAGCAGACGTGTTTTTTAAGCGCCCCGCTTTACCGTCGGTTTTCAATCGTTAAAGAGTAATTTTTTCCCGTGTGGAAATTGTTTATATTTGTCGCGAGTGTTCCGCGCTGTTGTGTATTAAATTACGCGCTAATTTGGTGCCCAATTAGAGTTGGAATTGGCAAATTAAAAATTTGCTAATTCGGCTCTGCAAAAGATACGTGCGGCTTTAGCTCGACAACAGGTGCGTATAGCTCGTAAACAGGTTCGAGTTCGAAGCTTCCGTTCGAAGATTTCGTTCGAGGCTTTGGCTCGAAGCTTAGCTGTAGAAAGTTCCCTCTGGTGCTTTCGGAGCTTTCAAGTCGAGCTTCTTTCGAAGCTTGGATAGCAGCGCTTTTGGTTCGTGTCTCCGCTAAGGCTTGCTGTCAGAGAGAACCGGTAGCGGGAGCCAGAGCATGAAGGTGGACACGGAGGCCGACGCCAGCGACGCTAGCTTGGCTAGTGTTGTGGCGAGCTCGTCGTCGAGTGTCACCGCCCGTAGCGGGGTCGGCCGAAGTTAAATGCGGCGATGCGCCGCCACCACTGCTGCCACTACCACTGCTGTCACCGCTGCTACCATCACCACAGCCACATGCCAGGCAACTGGCATTGTTGCGGCTGGATTTTCGGCTGTTGCTGCGGAGATATCGTCCATTAGGATGAGCGTTGGCGAGGCAGTCCTCAATGGAGGCATGACCCCGGAGGCCGCCATGGCAGTTACGACGAGCTGGTTATGGCTCTGGCTGGGGACAAGGTGCGCCTGGAGGAGAGGGCACGTATGCCGCCTCCACAGAGGCCCGCTGCCACTGCCACCACCACCGCTGCTCCCACCGCTGCGTATGCGGCAGCCTTCCCAGGCTTGCCGGCACCGAGCGCTGTCGCCCCACCGATCGCGAGGCCGCGCGAAACCTGGTCGGCTCTTATTAAGAGCACGGAGGAGATGGGGAAGCAACTAGTGGAGCGAGTGAGGAAGGACGTTGTGCCCAAACTCGGAGTCCGAGTGCACGAGGTTCGTGAGCTGAAGAGCGGAGGAGCGATCATTCGCACGCCTTCGGTCAGTGAGCTCAAGAAGGTAGTGGACAGCGCGAAGCTCCACGAAGCAGGACTGGAAGTGAGGAAGAGCCCGGAGACCAGGCCTCAGGTCGTGGTGTATGACGTCGACACGTCCATCACGCCTGAAAAGTTCATGGAGAAGCTCTTCACCAAGAACCTGGAGGATTCCATGTCCGCTGCGGAATTTAAAAAGACGGTTCCCCTAGGCAGCAAACCCTGGTCGGTCACCGACGGCGCCACGGTCAACGTGACGCTGGAGGTCGATGCGAAGGCACAGGAGGTGTTACGCGATTGCGTATATATCAAGTGGTTCCGATGCCGCTGTCGTTCCCTGGTCAGGACCTACGCCTGCTACAGGTGTTTCGACCACAAGGTGTCCCAGTGCCACCTAAAGGAGAACGTGTGCCACTGGTGCGGACAGGGCGGCCACAACGTTTCGAAGTGCCCCAACCCGGTGGACTGCCGAAACTGCCGCTTCAAGTGTTACCCGGCATCACATTCCATGCTGTCAGCGGCATGCCCGATCTACGCAGCGGTATTGGCGAGGGTGCAAGCTAGACATTAAATATTTAGCTTCATCCAAGCTAATTGTGGCCGTGGCCGAGTGGCTGTGGTGGATCTCGGATCCATTATGCGCAACTCTCAGCCATCTGTTCGCACTGGTCCAAGAGCCGTACGTCGATAGAGCAGGGCGGATTACTGGCCTTCCTTCGGGAATGCGAGTATTCCAGGACCGCCCCTTTCGTGACGGAAACCCGAAAGCTGCAATCATTGTCGATGAACCGGAAGCCATCTGCACGCCAATAGACCCCCTTACCACCGAAAATGGAGTATGCGTCAGAGTGCAAGGAAGATTTGGCTCAATCATCCTATGCTCGGTATATTGCCAATTCAACACCGATTTGGCGCCGTACCTCAGGTACCTGAATGCGGTGCTGCTGCTGGCCAGCCGCACTCCCGTCATCTTTGGGCTCGACGCGAACGCAGTATCCCCAGCGTGGTTTAGCAAACTCTCCGAGCATGCTCGGGGGCAAGCTAACTATGCACGGGGTGAGCTGCTGTCTGAATTGCCGGAGGACATCGCCGAATCGCCGTTGGACAACCGAGTGGCTGCACTGCGCTCTGTAGTGCACAGTGTGTGCGACAGAGTGCTGGGACGCAGCACGCCCAGAGCCGCGAGGAAAGTAGTTTGGTGGACTGCCGAGCTACATTCCAAACGCCGAGAGGTCAGGAGACTGAGGTGGCGGCTACAGGATGCTCGTCGGCACGAGTCCGATGCAGCAGAGCAACTTGTGGTTGCGTTGAGAATCTCCTCGGCGCAATACAAGAAGCTCATCCTGAGAACGAAGGAGGACAACTGGCGACGCTTCGTGGGAGACAACAGAGATGATCCATGGGGGCACGTCTACAAGCTTTGCCGAGGCCGCAAAAAGTGCACGGAGATTGGTTGCCTTTGGACGGATGGTGGGCTGGTTGCAACATGGCGCGACTGTGCGGTTGTGCTCCTCCGCAACTTTTTCCCTGTTGCGGAGTCGAATGCGCACATTGCCATCACTTCCGTAGCTCCACCGGCCCTCGAGGTTTCCGTGGTTGATGATTGCATCGCCAGGTTGAAGAGCAGACGCTCTCCCGGCATGGACGGGACACATGACAGCGTTGTATTCCCGCTGCCTGGAGACCGGATACTTCCCCGAGGAATGGAAACACCCTAGGGTGGTTCCACTCTTAAAGGGACCCGATAAGGACAGGACGGATCCTGCTTCATATCGGGGTATCTGTCTGTTGCCAGTGCTGGGCAAAGTGCTTGAGGGAATCATGGTGAATCGTCTGAAGAACACCATACCGGATGGCTGCAGGTGGCAATTTGGATTTCGCCAAGGACGCTGTGTGGAGGATGCTTGGAAACACGTCGTGAGCACTCTTTCGGCCAGCCGGTCGAAATATGTCCTCGGAGTCTTCGTGGATTTCAAGGGAGCCTTCGACAACGTCGAGTGGGATGCTGCACTACGTCGTCTCCTAGAGCTGGGCTGCCGTGAAGCAGGCTTGTGGCGAAGCTTCTTCTCCGGCCGGAGTGCGAGCATCGTCAGCAGGCATGGAGTAGCCACTGTTCCGGTGACAAAGGTTGCCCACAGGGGTCCATAAGTGGTCCATTCATATGGAAAATCTTGATGGACGTGTTGCTCCAGCGCTTGGAGCCACTTGGAGCGCTCAGCGCGTATGCCGACGACCTGCTCCTCCTCATCGAGGGAAACGTCCGTTCAGAGCTTGAGCGAAAAGGAGAGGAACTAATGTCCATCGTAGGCGCTTGGGGAGTTGAAGTCGGCGTTGCCGTTTCAACTAGCAAGACGGCGATCATGCTGCTCAAGGGCATACTTAGACGGCCGCCATTAGTACGGTTTGCTGGAGCAAGCCTGCCATATAAACGCGAGTATCGGTACCTTGGCATCACAGTCGGTGAGCGGCTGAGTTTTCTCCGCTTGCGTGATAGGCTGACTGGAGTCGTAGGGGCATTGTCTCACGTACTGCGGGTCGACTGGGGTCTCAGTCCTCGCGCAAAGCGGACAATATATGCCGAAATCATGGTGCCCTGTGCACTTGGCATCACAGTCGGTGAGCGGTTGAGTTTTCTCCCGCACATCACGGGCTTGCGTGATAGGCTGACTGGAGTCGTAGGGGCATTGTCTCGCGTACTGCGGGTCGACTGGGGTCTCAGTCCTCGCGCAAAGCGGACAATATATGCCGAAATCATGGTGCCCTGTGCTATTTGGTGCCTCGGTTTGGTCTGTCGCGACGACGACGCAAGTGGTTGCCAGGAGGCACCTGCTTGCGTGCCAAAGGACTATCCTGATTGGATGCCCACCGGTATGCCGAACAGTGTCCACTATGGCACTGCAAGTACTTGCTGGAGCCCCCCCGTTTGATCTGGTCGCCAGACGCCTGGCAATCAGATTCAAACTCAAACGTGACTACCCGCTGGAGGGGAGCGATTGGCAATACGGCGAAGAATTGGCAAATCTTAGCTGGAAGCAGAAGATGGCGCGACTAGAGGAATGCCTGCTGAGCGAGTGGCAACGCAGATGGGATGATGGTGACTCCCCAGGTCGGGTGACGCACTGCTTCATCCCGAACGCAAGCTTCGTCTACAGCGAGCCAAGGTTTGGATTCCTGCTGACTGGCCATGGATCGCTCAATGCATTTCTGCATGAGAGAAGCCGAAGCGACACGCCTGCATGTCTATGCGGCGCAGAGTGCGAGGATTGGCAACATGTTCTATGTGTTTGTCCACTCTATGCAGATTTGAGACACCTCGATGGCGAATGGATCGTCTCCGAAGTGGTGGCTTCGCAGGAGAGGATGCAGTTGCTGGATAGATACGCTGGCGAGGCGTTCTCCAGACGGCAACAACTGATGGACCCAATGGCGACAGACGGGCCGAGAGCCCCAGACTTGGAGAGTCCCCCTCAAGAGTACCCTATCCGAGCCAGTCGGGGCTAAAAGGGGAGGGTCCACTGAGCTTCTTCTTATTCTGGGGCGTAAATTAGCGCATGTACCAGATTTACCGTGACATGTGCATTGCACTAAGCACATTAAACACCGTGGTTGAACCTTCCCTTCCTGTGGAACCGCCACGTTAAATAAAGCTGAGAGATCAGATTCATCTGTCCCTATCTACTATCTAGCGAAACCACAGCCAAGGGAACGGGCTTGGAATAATTAGCGGGGAAAGAAGACCCTTTTGAGCTTGACTCTAATCTGGCAGTGTAAGGAGACATAAGAGGAGTAGAATAAGTGGGAGATATTCGATTTCGGCTTGATATCGACAATGAAATACCACTACTCTTATTGTTTCCTTACTTACTTGATTAAATGGAACGTGTATCATTTCCTAGCCATTATACGGATATATTTATTGTATCTTATGGTATTGGGGTTTGATGCAAGCTTCTTGATCAAAGTATCACGAGTTTTTTATATAATCGCAAACAAATTCTTTAATGAGAAGATGCATTTATGTGTTTTCAATTAGAAAATTTGGTATAACTCCAATTACTCAGGTATGATCCAATTCAAGGACATTTCCAGGTAGGGAGTTTGACTGGGGCGGTACATCTCCCAAATAATAACGGAGGTGTCCCAAGGCCAGCTCAGTGCGGACAGAAACCACACATAGAGCAAAAGGGCAAATGCTGACTTGATCTCGGTGTTCAGTACACACATGGACAGCAAAAGCTCGGCCTATCGATCCTTTTGGTTTAAAGAGTTTTTAACAAGAGGTGTCAGAAAAGTTACCATAGGGATAAGTGGCTTGTGGCGGCCAAGCGTTCATAGCGACGTCACTTTTTGATCCTTCGATGTCGGCTCTTCCTATCATTGTGAAGCAAAATTCACCAAGCTTTGGATTGTTCACCCATGCAAGGGAACGTGAGCTGGGTTTAGACCGTCGTGAGACAGGTTAGTTTTACCCTACTAATGACAAAACGTTGTTGCGACAGAATTCCTGCGTAGTACGAGAGGAACCGCAGGTACGGACCAATGGCACAATACTTGTTCGAGCGAACAGTGGTATGACGTCCGTTGGATTATGCCTGAACGCCTCTAAGGTCGTATCCGTGCTGGACTGCAATGATAAATAAGGGGCAATTTGCATTGTATGGCTTCTAAACCATTAAAAGTTTTTAATTTACTTTATAAACGACAATGGATGTGATGCCAATGTAATTTGTAACATAGTAAATTGGGAGGATCATTGATCACCTGGTGCCGCGCTAGTTACATATAAAAACATTATTTAATACAATGACAAAGCCTAGAATCAATTGTAAGCGACTTTTGTAACAGGCAAGGTGTTGTAAGTGGTTGAGCAGCTGCCGTACTGCGATCCACTGAAGCTTATCCTTTGCTTGATGATTCGATATATATAATGTATTCTTTATATATGAATAGCATTTTTATATATTTATATAAATATATAATTATACATATATATAAAAAAATATATTTTATATAATTATTATAAATAAATATAGGTATGTATGAAAATCCTATCCTATATGATTTTACATATATTACATATATCAAAATATATATTTTTTTTTTTTGTATGTATAGGAGGGAAAAGCATTGAAAGCCGGTAAGGGGTGTGAATTACCTCACCACTACAAAACCCCCCTACTCTCCGTATCCCTCTCGCGGTACGACCGTTAAGTATTACTTCGCCAGGGGAGATGGCATGAAAGCCGTTCTCTAGGATTTGAATTTCGATTGCGCTGTCTTTCAGTGGCTTTGCAAGGATTGGATGATCTCTGCAGCGTAGGTGCTCACGGCATCCCATTAATTGTTTTGCGAGCTAAGTAGAACCACTATTATGAATATGGCCTCCCAATGTCTAAGCTTAGCTCTTCCCGGTCAGCATATCAAATATATGTAAATATGAATATGCAGAAAGAGAGAGAACACTTTAAGAGATATATGATTGAAAATATTTTGTAAATATTATATAACTTATATATGTTATTGTGGAAAACATATATAAAGTTATACAGAAATTGTTTCTATAAGAAGGAAATGATATACATAAATATGTTATGATTATGAAACACAATATACTAAGATATATTTCATATAAATATATGAAATAAGTGGAGACCATGGATA
This sequence comes from Drosophila obscura, assembly GCF_018151105.1. Lineage (NCBI taxonomy): Eukaryota > Metazoa > Arthropoda > Insecta > Diptera > Drosophilidae > Drosophila > Drosophila obscura. Next base: position 17,051 of record NW_024542847.1, read on the forward strand.
TAAAAGCGAATAAGAGAATATGATATAATTGGAAATAACTTGGAAAGTTCATATCAAATAATATAATATACAAAGGATATACAAAATATAGCAACTTACATAAATAAGAAATGAACAATATGATATAAATGTGTTTGTAGTAGGGCGCTTCCTAGTGCTGCAGATAAGCCCTCAGAAGATCCAAAGTGTCCCGCAATGAATAGGCACAGTATGATGGTTAACAAATCGGTTTATTGGGCACTCGAAACGGCGCGGTTGTTTGATTATATGTGTGTATGTATGTGGGTGTGAATATAAACGATTCTATGTATCGACGCGTACCGGAATGTACGGGGGTGGGTAGAATACTAAACTCCCGCTTAGTGAGCTGGCTGCCCGCCAACTCGCTAGCGCCAGGCAAGAGAGAGCGCGCTCCGGCTGTTAACAACAGCCCCCTGCCAACTCGCTGCTGCTACTCTCAACATCCTCCCCCCTTGCAGGACTGCAATGGAGAACCTCTATGGCTGAGTGCACGCCCCAGAAACAATCCATCCGAATACGGTGCTTTGGGCCACGGGAAGACCTTCTCCTAGGGCGAGGAACCCGGGTTGGATCACCTTCTGGTAAACGCCGGCGCCGAGCACGAGGGAGACAGTGGATGGGCGATGGAAGCGCTCGTTGGCGAGGCGAATGTCGTCGAAACGGGTTCGCACCGCCTCGGTCACGGGGCGTAGTGGCGTGCGGACGCGCAGGCGGGGCTCGACCTTGGAAGTTTCCATTCTTGGCGCGGACAGTCGCAGTGCACACCTTTTCGGTGCCAACCCGCGTGGAGGGCAGTTTGAAGGCGATGGCCAATGACTCGTCGATGCTGCTCACTGGGGTACAGGGGTATATAAGAGCCACTGTCTCAAAAGTTCTGGAACCCGTATCTAAGACCACCAGGGCCGTCGGGAGAACGTTGATGCTCCGGTTCTGGAGGAGCGTAGCCACGGATGGTGCCGGATCTTCCACGACGGGGCGGCTTTCGGGGAGACGACGGCGTCGTTCAACGCTAGAGGCTGGAGCCGCCGGAGGGGCTGGTCCGGAAGCGCGGCCTGAACGCTGGGACGCACGGTTGTGGAGTAGCGTGTGGTGGTTCCCACCGCACACTTTGCAGCCCTTGGTACTGCGGCAGTCTCTGCCGGAGTGCCGATGAGCCAGGCAATTAGCGCAGTACTTGTTAATCAAGACGGCTCGGAGTCTCTTCTCGGCGTCCAGGCGAAGAAAGCGTCGGCAGGCACCTCTGTCATGTGGCCCAGATCTGAGTATTCTTGGATTACGGAAACGTACTGTTCGTGCAACGGCGAATCTCTCTTCAGCCGATTCTCGTTCCTTAAGAACTGGGCTAGTGCGATGGACCTTGAATACCCTAGGCCAGACCCGAGATGACCCGGGTCGCGGAATGGTAGGGTTACCATGTATTTTCCGCTTGTTGCCCTCGTGGTGGTTTGTAGGAAGTTGCTTTCGCAATAGGAATCGGACTCTCCTACTAACTTGGTTGGTAGATCCTCCACCTCCCAAAACTTTGTGAGGAGCTTGTCTAATGGAGCATCGAGGACGTTGGACACTTGTGTGGAGAAAGATGCGATTCGGTTCGGGGGGGCACTGGGCACCGGACCAGTAAGCAACCACCCGAAAATCGTTTCCTGCCCAAGGAGAGCGCCACAAATGTCGGTCTGTGAACCGCTCAGAAGGATGGAGGGAAGGATATCGGCTCCGATCAGGACATCTATCTGCGAGCTTTCATAGAAGGTGGGATCAGCTAATGGCAGGTTCGGCAAATCTCGCAACGCACTTAGCGGAATTGGATATGAAGGGAGATTGCCTGCTAGTTCCGGCAATACGTAAGCCGCGGCTTTCAACTGCAAGCCCGGCTTAGTCGGGGAACGAATGGAAAAGTGGCAGAGCTTCTTGGACTGAGCTGCTACCGACTGACTCAGGCCTGAGACTTGTGCCTGAATAAGGCGGAATGGTAGTTTGATGATGTTAAAAAGCCGTTCCGTAATGAACGTAGCCTCGGAGCCCGAGTCGATTAGAGCGCGGGCGCGGAAATTTGTCCCCAGGTGGCAAATGTTAATTATTGCCGTGCCTAGAAGAACGGGCCTGGTGCCCGAGGTGAAATAATTTTGCACGGTGGGCTGAGCGTCGGACGAATTGGAAATTTGCGCGGATGTGGACGACTCACTGGAGGCAGGAGTACCGCGATGCAGCAGTGTATGGTGACGGGCTCCACACGTGAAACAATTGTGGGCGCTGGTGCACTCTCGGAGCTGGTGACCTCGGGCAAAACAGTTTAAGCACAACTGCTTCGTCTTGATGCAGCTTGAACGTGCTTCAACGTCCATTTGGAGGAAGTGCGGGCAGAGCCGGACCGGATGATTCTCTTTGGAGCAGAGATCGCACTGCTTCGGATTAATGTGGGTCTTGAAGGAGTGAAAGTTCCTCGGAGGAGGACTGCCTTGAGACCGGAATGGGTTGGCGTGGCTTCCGGAGGATTGCGGATTTTGACTGCCTTTGGACGGTTGCTGATGCGGATCGCTTCTAGCCTGGGAAGGGTCGCTCTCCATGGCCTCTAGCGTCAGGTACCGCTGTGTCAGGAAGGAGTCGATTTCCGCCCATGGAGGCATTTCCTTCTTGTCAGTCACTGACGCTTCCCACAGAGCCCGGGTCAGTTTTGGCAGCTTGGATGCACAGATGGTCACCAGAATACTATCCCAATTGTCTGTGCAGACCTTGGAGTGGGCCAGAGCAGTTAGAACACCTTGAATGGTGCTCTGAAGCTCTTTCAAGGCACGACTAGTCTCGGAACCCACGCGAGGCAGCAATAGCAGGATATTTATCTGGTTGGTCACCAGGAGTCGACTATTTTCATATCGACTACGGAGGGCTGACCATGCTGCCTCGAAACCGTCATTGGTAAGTGGGGACTTTTCTACTATGGCTTTCGGATCGCCACGGGTTTTAGTAGTGAGGTGGTACAGCTTTTCCACCGGGGACAGCCTCGGATTGTTTATATAAATCGCTGTGAATAGGTCGCGGAACGTCGGCCAGCGAACGTTATCCCCTGCGAAAACTTCAATGTCACAGGGGGGCAGCCGACAACCGCCCTGGGAGGTCTGCGGCCCGGGAGGTCGGAGGTCTGGGCGGTCTATTTGGGCTATGAGGTCCGCCACGCACCGCTCATAGCCCTCATAGCGCTCGCCATACATTTTTTGAATTTCCTCTTGGTCTTCAGGGGCCTCGCACAGCATTGCCAGCGAACATGCCTCAAATTCAGCATCCACCTTGGCCCACATGTTTTTGAGCTGGTCACGACGGACCTGTGAGACCGCGGAGGATGGGGTGGCGGTCCCTGGAGTGGTGAGCCGTGCCTCCAAGGTGGTCAGCCTATCGATGGCTGCCACAAACTTGGCCCGTGCGGAGGTGACAATCGGCTGTGCCATTGGAAGTGTGGAGCGAGGATCGACTAGTTGCGGGTATGGAGGCGAAAGCACCTTAGTCGTGATCGGCGAAGGAAACAGCACCGATTTGGTCGTCGCCGCCGTGGCACTCGTGGAAGCCCTTGGAGTACCTAAGGACCTTGCCCTTTGAGTCCCCGAGGTCGGCGTTGATGGCACGGATGAGCTAGATGGCCTTGATCTACCAGGCGTAGGCACCGCCAAAAACTTCTTGTTGTCTTCCACACCTGTTGGCATACTAAGAAGGCCCGCACGCGGAAGCACAAATGAACGCCAAATGAGAACTGTGCGGATAAAGCGGAAATGGACACCACACCAGAGGCAGAACAACAAGGAATTGTTTTCCTGTCGAGCACGACTATCGGACGATATTCCTCAAGAAAATTGATATTTTCTTATTGGCAGTGGTTTTAATGCACGAAAAAGTCGAAAACGGAATCAGCACTAGACTACGATATTTGATATATCGGTATTGGATTTTATTTCGTCGTAGTGGGTGATGTGTAAGACGATCTTAGAGCGAAAACGGAAGTGTTCGGGAAAACTATCGGATGATATGACGCAAGAAAAAAGGATATTTTTCTTGTTCCCCGCGGTTTTGGCGCACAAAAGAATCACAATCGGGATCCGCACTAGACTACGATATGTTTAAATATCGGTACTGGAATGGATTTAGTCGTAGTGGGCGATGGACAAGGTGATTTGCGAAAAAATATTAACTACTCGATGGATACGAGGCCCGTGAGCGATATTTTTATTTTTGCCACCACTAGGTTTTTTTTTTTGGTTTGTCACCTCTAGTTTTTTTTGCAATTTGGAATTTGGCGCGGAAAAATGCAAAAAAGACTGCGGAAATGAGCTGTGCCTCTTGTTGGATGATTTTATCCCGGATGTGGGGGAAATTGCTCGGGCTGTGGGTCACTTTAGGGGCGCCTGGAATGCTTAAATTCTTGGTAATTGCGAAATTTGCATAAGCAGCGGAGTGCTGGTACCGCGTATCGGCCGAACGCGTTCGTGCCTACATATACTAAGTGTGGTATGTAGATGTGGAGTAATCGGTATTTTTTAGGTATTTTCCCACCGGGATTAATGAGGTTTATTATTTATGAGAAGTATTGAGTGAAAATAAGATTGTAAGAATATACAATTCGATATACGGGGTATGTGTGTGCGAATCAAGCACAACATATGCACATGCATATATACATACGTGTCGGACGCCGGTATTGTGGCTGTGTAGCGGATAATTGCTAATAGCTAACGGAAAGTGTTAGTGAGATCGGACAATAAGTACATAAGAATATATGTACATATGGATAAGTGGACACTCGGACGTGAATAGTGCGGAACGCCAATCGCGGAAGGAAACGATTGGCGGCACAATATGAGCGTACTTATCTGCAGTTCTCTCTGGAATCCACCGATGCTTGCTGGGACAATCTCGATTCAGCAAGAATCCGGCTCGAAGGACCAATGTTTGTAGTAGGGCGCTTCCTAGTGCTGCAGATAAGCCCTCAGAAGATCCAAAGTGTCCCGCAATGAATAGGCACAGTATGATGGTTAACAAATCGGTTTATTGGGCACTCGAAACGGCGCGGTTGTTTGATTATATGTGTGTATGTATGTGGGTGTGAATATAAACGATTCTATGTATCGACGCGTACCGGAATGTACGGGGGTGGGTAGAATACTAAACTCCCGCTTAGTGAGCTGGCTGCCCGCCAACTCGCTAGCGCCAGGCAAGAGAGAGCGCGCTCCGGCTGTTAACAACAGCCCCCTGCCAACTCGCTGCTGCTACTCTCAACAAAATGCAAGTCGTAAGTTGTTATACATTATAGCTTCAGCATGATGTGAGTATGAAGCAAAGATATGATATGATTATTTCATATGATATTTCGTATGATATTGGGCAATCATACATTGATACAAGATACAAGTTTAAAGTGGTTATTATAAAATAACAAAATGATGGCTTATATGGATAAGGGAATGTTTCCAATATATATGGATATGGGAATGTTTCCCATATATATGGATATGGGAATATTTCCCATATAGCTTCAGCATGATATGAGTATGAAGCAAAGATATGATATGATTATTTCATATGATATTTCGTATGATATTGGGCAATCATGCATTGATACTAGATACAAGTTTAAAGTGGTTATTATAAAATAACAAAATGATGGCTTATATGGATATGGGAATTTTTCCCACATAGCTTCAGCATGATATGAGTATGAAGCAAAGATATGATATGATTATTTCATATGATATTTCGTATGATATTGGGCAATTATACATTGATACAAGATACAAGTTTAAAGTGATTATTATAAAATAACAGCATGATATGATGTGACGGCTCATATTTTCGTGCTTTATATTTCGACCTATTTATGTGCACAGCACTGTAGCTGCAGCTGTATGTGTGCGGTAGAAAGCTTTAGTCGGTCAAGCGAGCTTTATGCTTTAAATTAGATCGTATATGATCCAGACCTTGTGCTTTAGAAGCGTGGGTGGGAAAAGTAAAGGAAAAAACCGAAGATTAGGCCTTAGATCATTCGATCTGTGCCAATGAATTGAGAAAGGTCAGTTAGCTGCGAGACAACAAGTGCATACAAATTTTGAAGAACACGTGCCAATTTTTTGTTGGCTAAGTTCTGCAAAGAGAAAAACATTATAAAACAGCAGTGCATCGTTGCTAGCCGCACAAAAGCAGAAGATATAATCTGAGTGCAATAATACGTCCTAAAATTCTTATCGGAAATATTGATCCAAAAGTGATACCTAGTCCCATCAGGGACTTATTTTTCCTATTATGTAACACACATGACATGTGGAGTAATAAAATTTTGTGTGTTCTGAAAGGGTCTTTGTTATATGCCAATTAAAGGCTAAGTTTGCTTCAGTTTGCGCCCATATACATCATTGATTGGAGATCTAGCTCCAGAGAAGTTTTCTAGAGGTGTTTTCCATCGACCTTTTTTTGACCTTGGACGAGCGCAAGTGTGCATACCAACATACAGTCAACACCGGGTATGACGGACCATTTGGTCACGGTCTGGATGGACATCGTCATGATGGATGTTGAAAGGGAAGCACAATAAGGATGGATGAATAAAACGGATTTACTTAGTGATACGAATACATACATATATTTATACATAATTATTTTTTTTATGATTTCTTTCACTTTTCTTTAACTTTATACACATTGTACATACTGTTAATGTTCTTAGCTAGGTGGAATGTCAAAGCATGCAGGCCTGTTGCAGCGATGGAGTGAAATTTTTAAGCCACCAGCCACCACTTTGCTCTATAATTTCTTTATCCGTATATTAACGTTTAACCTACATACATATCCATCTTTATTGATTTAACTATTATTCTTGTCTTTAGTTTTGAAACCATGTAATTTTTTGAGAAAATATATTGAGGATTTGTTTGAGAAATATGGAGTAGAGGAATTATAATGGGGTATTGAAAAAAGGAACATATAACACATAAGGGTTAACACTTAAAGAATGAACAGTAGTTAACATGGTTGGGTGGGTAACGTGGAGTCCTTACACCTGACTCAGAGCGGCAATGCATATGGCGTTTTTAACTTTAACTTAACACCTAATAACGGCCAGGTTAGCACACGATGTCTTCTGAGTGTAGCAACTAGAACAACAGAAAGATCCCCCCGTCCGACGAGCCCTAGCCGAAAGATCCCAACGTGCTAACCATGATCTCATATTGACGTTGTCTAGTTTGTGGTGTACGTCGCAGCAAACACCACCCTTATAACACCAGGTACATTACACAAAAGTGGCGCCCAACGTGGCGCACGACACAGAAAAAAAAAAAACATTAATTTGGTGTCCCAGTTATTGTCAGCAAGTAGAATCTTGTTGCATTCTTTCCTTTCTGGAAAACTGCAATGGTTGGTGCTAGTCACAGTCCATTCTGTCCGAAACGGTAGGGGAACAACAGTTCTATGAGCATGTCAGGAACTTGGTGAAAGAAATTGTAGCAAGGCCGTGGAAATCTTTAATATTTAGAATGCTAGATATTTAATTTTACTGCCCGGAATCGTTTGTACATATCTTCTAAAGCTTCAGTTCTTGATGAAGACAATATTTTTTTTATTTTTTATATAGTATATTTTGGGAAAAGGGAGAGTGTTGCGTGTATTGCCGTAATCCTTATATGTTCCAGATCTCAATACCCCTTAACCGTATATTTACTTTTGAGAGAGTTTTGTAACTCGAGCACATAGTTGGTAAAGTTTTTAGAGGTTGATTTTTGTGCACCATGGCCGTAAGACGCAGTTTAGATATGACCATTACCGTACATAATGAACAGATTTGCATAGTCTGTTCAAACCCAATAATTTCTTTAGATTTAAAAATCATTACACGATGTAAACATATTTTCCATAGAAACTGTATTTTGAATTGGCTTGATAAGTCACGATTGTGTCCAACATGTCAGAACAATGTTACAAGAAACCCGAAAACGTTGTAGATCACAATCTGAACCCAGAATCAAACAGTTCAGAAAGAGTTTTACTAACGAATAGCCAAAAGAAGAAAAAGAAACAGTTGCAGCAAGCAAGCGAGATGGTAACAGCAAAATATTGTCAAATTCTATTTCGGTGGAAGCCATGTATCAAGACGTAGGTTTGCTAGAGCAGCGAATACTATCACAGGTAGAGCAACAAGTTACTTCAAAAATTAGTCAAATGCAATCCATGATATCAGAACTGTCCCGGGAAATTTCGAAGCTAACAACAGATAAATCAAGAAGGGCTGAGGAATTACCTAACTGAAACATCAATGCAAATGAAAATGTAGATAATAACGAACCTGATTCGAACCAGGCGCTCAACAAGACGGACGGACGGACGGACGGACGGACTGACGGACGGACGGACAGACAGACATGGCGATATCGACTCGGCTATTGATGCTGATCAAGAATATATATACTTGATGGGGTCGGAAAAGTTTCCTTCTCTGCGTTACACACATCCACTTTTTCCACAAATATAATATACCCCTAACTCTTTTTTGAGTACGGGTATAAAAAAAAAAATACCTTATTATCAATATGAACTAGTTTCTAAGTTTCAATATTATTTGAAAAAAAACCGACGAATTAAATTTTTTTTAATGTATATTTACCCAAAAATTTTTATTTTCTTTTCGTGGTAGCAAAAACATTACACATTAAACTAAACATTTGAAAAAAATTGTATAATTTTTTTGAATAACAAATAACAGAATTGGGGGGTGTCCACTTGAAAAAACAGAAAACAAAATTGTTTGTCAAATTTTGGCCCAGCCTCATATGGGACCTGCCTCATATGGGACTACTCCCTGAATTTGAGCATAATAATTAGGGGAGGAAAAGAAACTAACAAGGATTTTCTTAGTAGCGGCGAGCGAAAAGAAATCAGTACAGAATTAAAGTCACTTTGTCTATATGGCAAATGTGAGATGCAGTGTATGGAGCGTCAATATTCTAGTATGAGAAATTAACGATTTAAGTCCTTCTTAAATGAGGCCATTTACCCATAGAGGGTGCCAGGCCCGTATAACGTTAATGATTACTAGATGATGTTTCCAAAGAGTCGTGTTGCTTGATAGTGCAGCACTAAGTGGGTGGTAAACTCCATCTAAAACTAAATATAACCATGAGACCGATAGTAAACAAGTACCGTGAGGGAAAGTTGAAAAGAACTCTGAATAGAGAGTTAAACAGTACGTGAAACTGCTTAGAGGTTAAGCCCGATGAACCTGAATATCCGTTATGGAAAATTCATCATTAAAGTTGTAATATTTTATCAATATTATAATAATAGTGTGCATTTGTTCCATATAAGGACATTGTAATCTATTAGCATATACCAAATTTATCATAAAATATGGCTTATAGTTTATTCAAATTATTATGCTTGCATTTTAACATAGAATAAATGTCATTAATTTGATAAAGTGTTGATAAATTAAAATTAATACAGTGCGTTAATTTTTCGAAATTATATAATGGCATAATTATCATCGATTTTTGTGTTTATTATATGCATTTGTATGATTAACAATGCGAAAGATTCAGGATACCTTCGGGACCCGTCTTGAAACACGGACCAAGGAGTCTAACATATGTGCAAGTGATTGGGAGATAAACCTATTAGCGTAATTAACTTGACTAATAATGGGATTACTTATTTATTTACTTATTTCCTAGTGCGACAAGAAAGTTTCTTATAAATTAATGCACTAGTCACAAAACATGAAACGTGAAAGAAAATAATTCTTTGTTTGGGTGTGAGTCGATATGATTAACCTACTTAGCCTATTTATTTATATTTTTATGTTAATTTTTTGATTTTTTATTTATTTAATTTGTAGTTTTATTATTATATTTATTTTACTATTACTGTTTTTATTATTTTTACTTATATTACTATTAATTGTTTTTTAAGTATAAATTTAATTTTTCCCTATATTGCGATGCACTACTAATTTTCTTTAGGTTTTGTGGTAGCTGATTCCACAGACGAATAGCATGTATAAAAAATTGCCGCTCGGAACAGCCAAGCTTGTAACGAATATTAATAATATTGTTGGTTCTTGCAGACACACCAAAACGCAGCTTTTCATATAAATAGCTCGGTTCTCTTGTATAAACGATTTTATGCAACATTATTAAAGTTCTGTAGTCTTTCCAAGTTTCAAACTTCATCTGATTGATGCTGTCAGCCAAACTGGATATGTGTTCACCCCTCTTAACATTGAAGACATATCTAGCTACATTATTGTATGCCACTTTTAGTCTGTGCTGAGATGCCCTATCACAATTTTCAAAAATTTCAATACCATAACACAGCGTGGGTATAAGATATGTTTTGGCTATTAAGAGTCTGAGTTGTTTTGGCAAAAATTGCTGAGTCAAGGAAAGTTGTCTTATTATTCCATACGTTTTACCGGCTGCCTTGGTTACTTGGTCACTCCAGGACAATGTCTTGTTTATGGTGATTCCAAGATTAACAGCCTGATCCACATATTCAATTAGCGTGTTATTTATTGATAATTTATGCAGATTTTCCGTGCTCAGCAACCTTTTATATATAATAATACATTTAGATTTGACAGGGTTTAGCGACAATCCATTACAGTTGGCCCATTTACTAACGTTCGACAGTTCACCATTACACAACAATACACACTCATTTATTCTGCTTAACGGACAACTAACATACATTTGGACATCATCGGCACATATGAGCTTTACACTTGGATAACGAACCAGGGAGATCATTAACATATAGGGTGAAGAGGAGTGGACCAAGGATTGAACCTTGGGGTTCCCGCGTCTCACAGGTAGAAATGTTGATATTTCACTGTCAGTTTTCACAGCTTGGCTTCTTCCATGCAGATAGGACGATATTAGTTTTACTGCAGTGTTAGTAAAATTAAAGAATTTGTTTAACTTAGTACATAGGATATTGTTGTCTACCGTGTCGAAAGCTTTACTAAAGTCCAAGAGTGTCAGAAATGTAACCTTACTATCGTCAAGCTCCTCTCTAATGTTTTCTGTGACATCTAAAATGGCAGTAGTACAGCTTCGGAATTTACGGAAGCCGGATTGTTTATTGCACAATAACGAATGTTGTACTAGGTAATTATTGATTTGTTGTGCCATGAGATTTTCGAGTACCTTTGATAGGTAGGGCAGGATAGATATTGGCCTGTAGTCATTTTTTGCCTTTGGTATTGGAATTACTTTGGCCAATTTCCACTGATCTGGGAAACTTGATGTTGTAAGCGCTGTGTTGCATATATGAGTTACATGATTGATTATCCTAGGCAAAATCATTTTAATAAATTTGGGATGCTGATTATCCATACCAACAGCCTTTGACTTAATTTAAAGGGCGGAACTCAGGACATCACAGGGAGTTACGCACATAAAACTAAAGCTATTATCACAGTCAGTATTTGTTACGGCGTCAATGTAAGGGTTAGTCATGATTTCAGGTACGGTCGATTGCACAAATTTTCTGTTCGTTGGCATCAGAAGTAATTTTAGGGGAAGCTTTCAGGTTTCCTATGCCAAGTTTTTTAAGCTCACCCCATCTTTGTTTAGTTGATATGGCGTTGTTGAATTTTTCAGCGTAATGGTGACTTTTTTCAGTTGAGATCATTTTATTTACTGTCCGTCTTAAAATTTTAAACTGCTGGTAATGCTCAGGAGTCTTGTATCTCTTCCACTTAGAATATGCAATATTACGTTCCCTTATTTTACAAGCAATACCTCGATTGAACCAAGGTTTTTGGCTAGCTTTAAGAGTTTTCCTTTTTAAAGGTACATGCCTATCATACAGTGCGTCAATGTACGCGGACAATTGTCTTAGTTGAGAGTTTACGTCCGTTAGTGAGTATATTGCATTCCAATTATATAAGTCAATTTCAGTACAAAGTAGCCTAATATTAATGTTCTTAAAGTCCCTTAAATAAATGATTTGGTCAGTCAGATGTGGGTTAAATTCATACGTCAGGTAAATTAAATCATGCTTAGAAAATACTGGTACGTCAATTTGGTCATATAATAAAATTTTTTTTATATCACTAACGAAAAAAACATCTAGTAGCGTATTAATAGTATTAGAAAAGTGTGTTGGCATGGACGAATTAACAAGGTTTAAACCCAAAGACGACATTGCATCGGCAAGGTGTCGTTCAGTTAGCATATTGCTGTTAAGGTCTCCAGTTATGACTGTGTCTTCGTAACTTAAAGATAGAGTCGTAATTGTGTCAATTGCGTCTGAATAGTCAATAGAACGATTAGGTCTAAAAAGACAGCCAATAAGAATATTTGGTGAACTCCCTCTACCAGTGACTTCAAGAAACAAGTACTCTATTGCGCTTCCACTGGGTTGTTTACTTACTACTTTGGATTTCAGTTTGTTGTTAGTGTATATTGCAACCCCACCTGCATGACCTTCTCGATCAGATCGATATAAATCATAGCCGTCACAAGTGATCAAGACATCGTCTAGTTGAGAGGCAAACCACGTTTCAGAGACACATATTACATCTACGTTGGACTTCACAAACAAATACCTGAACTCTTCAATTTTTTGGCAAAGACTTTGTGCATTTATATGGCATATTTGTAAGCCGATTTTCTGCTTAGCAATAACCTTGATAATTGTGTTGCTATTCTCTGTGGATCTTCTTATATTAGTGTGCATATTTTCCCTATCAGTAGCACACGCAATTTACAAATTAGGTATAAATATATAAACAAAACATTTAATGCGAAACATATAGTACTTACAGAACTAACACTGAATTTGACAGGTAAGAGAGCAGAGGAGAGCATCGGTTTAGCGAAAGCTATCATCATTTTTACGAGTATTTGCCTGCTCTTCTCTATTCTCTTCACTGTGCCTAGTATTAGCATTAATTAAGGGAGGTTGGACGCGCAATGCATGAAGCTCTTTCAAATTAAATATCATCATTACCTCCGCTCCCGCAGATTGAGTTACATGCACTACTGCACGACGTGTGAAAACCGAAGAGAGACACTTGAGCTTTTTTAAGCGCATTGCCTCTTTAAAGACTTCATACGTCTCTCTTGAGAGCTGCTTGAGTTTTTTAACTATTTATAGATAATTAACACAATCCCGGGGCGTTCTATATAGTTATGTATAAAAATTTTTATATTATTTATGCCTCTAACTGGAACGTACCTTGAGCATATATGCTGTGACCCGAAAGATGGTGAACTATACTTGATCAGGTTGAAGTCAGGGAAAACCCTGATGGAAGACCGAAACAGTTCTGACGTGCAAATCGATTGTCAGAATTGAGTATAGGGGCGAAAGACCAATCGAACCATAGCTGGTTCCTTCCGAAGTTTCCCTCAGGATAGCTGGTGCATTTTAATGTTATATAAAATAATCTTATCTGGTAAAGCGAATGATTAGAGGCCTTAGGGTCGAAACGATCTTAACCTATTCTCAAACTTTAAATGGGTAAGAACCTTAACTTTCTTGATATGAAGTTTAAGGTTATGATATAATGTGCCCAGTGGGCCACTTTTGGTAAGCAGAACTGGCGCTGTGGGATGAACCAAACGTAATGTTACGGTGCCCAAATTAACAACTCATGCAGAAACCATGAAAGGCGTTGGTTGCTTAAAACAGCAGGACGGTGATCATGGAAGTCGAAATCCGCTAAGGAGTGTGTAACAACTCACCTGCCGAAGCAACTAGCCCTTAAAATGGATGGCGCTTAAGTTGTATACCTATACATTACCGCTAAAGTAGATGATTTATATTACTTGTGATATAAATTTTGAAACTTTAGTGAGTAGGAAGGTACAATGGTATGCGTAGAAGTGTTTGGCGTGAGCCTGCATGGAGCTGCCATTGGCACAGATCTTGGTGGTAGTAGCAAATAATCGAATGAGACCTTGGAGGACTGAAGTGGAGAAGGGTTTCGTGTGAACAGTGGTTGATCACGAGTTAGTCGGTCCTAAGTTCAAGGCGAAAGCCGAAAATTTTCAAGTAAAAAATCAGTAAGCATATATTGTCAAATCTTTAATGATTTTTTTGAAATACTTGAATAATTTTGAACGAAAGGGAATACGGTTCCAATTCCGTAACCTGTTGAGTATCCGTTTGTTATTAAATATGGGCCTCGTGCTCATCCTGGCAACAGGAACGACCATAAAGAAGCCGTCGAGAGATATCGGAAGAGTTTTCTTTTCTGTTTTATAGCCGTACTACCATGGAAGTCTTTCGCAGAGAGATATGGTAGATGGGCTAGAAGAGCATGACATATACTGTTGTGTCGATATTTTCTCCTCGGACCTTGAAAATTTATGGTGGGGACACGCAAACTTCTCAACAGGCCGTACCAATATCCGCAGCTGGTCTCCAAGGTGAAGAGTCTCTAGTCGATAGAATAATGTAGGTAAGGGAAGTCGGCAAATTAGATCCGTAACTTCGGGATAAGGATTGGCTCTGAAGATTGAGATAGTCGGGCTTGATTGGGAAACAATAACATGGTTTATGTGCTCGTTCTGGGTAAATAGAGTTTCTATCATTTATGGTAGTTACTTGTTCCCCGGATAGTTTAGTTACGTAGCCAATTGTGGAACTTTCTTGCTACAATTTTTAAGAATACTAGTTGGGTTAAACCATTTAGTTCTTATTAATTATAACGATTATCAATTAACAATCAATTCAGAACTGGCACGGACTTGGGGAATCCGACTGTCTAATTAAAACAAAGCATTGTGATGGCCCTAGCGGGTGTTGACACAATGTGATTTCTGCCCAGTGCTCTGAATGTCAAAGTGAAGAAATTCAAGTAAGCGCGGGTCAACGGCGGGAGTAACTATGACTCTCTTAAGGGAGATGTGGATCTGAATAATAAGCGTAGAAGGGGATTTATTCCGTAATTCGTAAGTCGTTAAAATCAGATCAAGTTGATTCAAGACCTCCTCGTGGTATCTTCCGTCAACACTAATAGTTCGAATTTATTCGGAATAATAGTGGCTAACTTGTTTCAGCGAAACGGTCCCTGGGGTTGCCATCCCCTTGGATAGTTCATTTGATTGGTGCTAATGTTGTAAATATTGAGCCTCGGATATTATTGATAAATTCGTTGACGACCCAAATCCCTACGGTTTCTAGCCTAGGGGCCCAATCCGAACATAGTGCAGAGGTTAACCAAACACGGGGTTACCAATGCACGATATGTGGACAGTCATGCCGTACGAAAGGCGGACTTGGCGTTCACATGTCGAGTCGGCACAAAGACGAGTTTGATATACTTCGTCTTCGTACTGACAAAAAGGCACAATGGAATGCGGAAGAGCTAAGTATGATGGCGAGAAAAGAGATTGAACTCGTAGCAAATGGCGAAAGATTTCTAAATAAGAAGCTAGCGGAAGTATTTACTCACCGTAGCGTCGACGCAATAAAGAAAAAGTCGACAGAGGGAAAAATATAAGACCACAATAGAGCAGCTATTAGGGACAGCTGCTCATTTCCCAGAAGCATTAGAATCTGAAACCATACAGCGCCGCCCTAGTATAAGCGAGCGAGATCTCCCAGTACCACCATCAGAAACACTCGGAAACACTCCAGCCGAACTGTCGAACAGGGAAATCCTGGCAGCACTACAAGGGTACCCCCGCGTAGTGTGCAACGACCAATGGAGAGTTGAAGTACTACAATCCATCGTAGATGGTGCGCAGACTTCGGGCAAGGAAACTACTCTTCAGCGCTTGTCTACCTACCTTTTGGAAATATTCCCTCAACAGAATGACCGCCACATTCATGCAAGGCCTCTTCGGAGACCACGCAACAGGAGACAAGGTAGGCGACAGCAGTACGCTCAAACACAGCGTAACTGGGACAAGCACAAAGGTCGATGCATAAAAGCCATTTTGGATGGAACTGAGGAAACAGCAACTATGCCTAACCAGAACATCATGGTTTCCTCTTGGAGACAAGTCATGACACAACCAAGCCCAACATACAGTGGTACAAACACCCAGTTCCGGATGGAACAACCACTTGAAAGGGTATGGTCTCCGATCACACTGAGAGACCTACGGTTACACAAGGTGTCATTGGCGAAATCTCCAGGGCCAGATGGAATTTCTCCTAGTACTGTCAGGAATATTCCATCCGGGATAATGCTACGCATAATGAACCTGATTCTATGGTTCATCCCGAAGAAGGTACGAACATCTCGACCGCAAGACTTTCGTTCAATTACGGTACCATCTGGCTTCCCGGTTGACCTTATCAGTCGACTGGGACCCGCGTCAGCGAGGGTTCCTACCAACAGACGGATGTGCCGATAATACGACGATAGTCGACTTAATATTAAGGGACCACCATAAACGTTGTAAATCATGCTATATCGCTACACTGGATATTAGCAAAGCATTTGAATCGGTGTCTCATGAGCGGTTATTAATACTTTAACCGCTTACGGTGCCCCTAAAGACTTTGTCGACTACGTACAAAATTCGTACGAAGTCTGTGGCACAACGCTCAATGGAGATGGATGGAGATCAGAGGAATTCATCCCTGCAAGAGGTGTTAAGCAGGGTGACCCACTATCTCCCATAATATTCAACATGATCATTGATCGGTTGCTTAGGTCCTTCCCCAATGAGATTGGTGCCACAGTCGGAAATGCCATAACAAACGCGGCAGCATTCGCAGATGATCTAGTCCTATTTGCGGAAACTCCAATGGGGCTTCAGAAATTGTTGGACACGACTGTGGACTTTTTATCTTCAGTCGGGCTTACCCTAAACTCGGACAAATGTTTTACAATTGGAATAAAGGGGCAACCAAAACAGAAGTGTACTGTGGTCGTACCGCAGAGCTTCTGCATCGGTTCGCGCCCGTGTCCAGCACTGAAGCGCTCAGACGAGTGGAAGTATTTAGGCATACATTTCACTGCGGAAGGGAGGACCAGGTACAGTCCAGCCGAAGACCTCGGTCCAAAGCTGTTGAGATTGACAAGGTCCGCCCTAAAACCTCAACAGAAATTGATCGACCTCAGAACTGTCCTTATCCCACAACTCTATCACAAGCTAACCCTTGAGAGTGTGATGATAGGTGTTCTGAGAAAGTGTGATATACTGGTACGTTCGTTCATAAGAAAATGGTTAGGACTTCCTATGGACGTGTCAACTGCATTCTTCCATGCTCCTCACACGTGTGGGGGTCTCGGGGTGCATTCAGTTCGTTATTTAGCTCCAAAGCTACGAATGAAAAGATTGAGCGGTATTAAGTGGCCGCATCTCGTACAATCCGAGGCGGCCAGCTCATTCTTGGAAGACGAACTGAATAAAGCCCGGGGCAGAACTCTGGCTGGAGAAATTGAGTTGACATCGAGGACAGCGATCGAAACGTACTGGGCGGACAAGTTGTACATGTCTGTTGATGGTAGCGGCCTACGTGAAGCGCGACTCTTTCGTCCGCAACACGGGTGGGTGTTTCAGCCCACGCGTTTGCTAACAGGTAAAGACTACAGAAACGGAATCAAACTGCGAATAAACGCCCTACCTTCAAGGTCTCGAACCACGAGGGGAAGGCATGACCTGGATCGACAATGTCGTGCGGGATGTGATGCTCCCGAGACAAACAACCACATCCTGCAGAATTGCTACCGTACGCATGGGAAGCGGGTAGCAAGACATAACTGTGTGGTCAACAACCTTAAGAGGATTTTTGAGGAAAAGGGCCATACAGTACACGTCGAGCCGAATTTGCAGGGCGAATCCGCGGTAAGTAAACCTGACTTGGTGGCAATCCGACAAAATCACGCTTTCGTGATTGATGCGCAGATAGTAACAGATGGACTGTCCCTCGACCAAGCGCACCTGCGCAAGGTTGAGAGATATAAAAGACCTGACGTTATTACTGCAGTGCGGCGAAATTTCAATGTGTCTGGCGCTGTCGAGGTCCTTTCCGCGACATTAAACTGGCGGGGGATCTGGAGTAATCAATCTGTCAAAGGACTGATTACAAACAATCTCCTAGCAACTGACGACAGCAATGTCATTAGTGCCAGAGTAGTGATAGGCGGATTATACTGCTTTAGGCAGTTCATGTACCTCGCAGGTTACTCTCGAGACTGGACCTAGCTGAAACACTATGTTGGAAAGAAGACGCTTGCTACCTAGGCATAATGTAAAATTAGGTATAAACATCGCAGATGTAAAACTTGAGGTGGGTTTTAGTACGTAGGCGTGATGAAGGACTTGTTGAAGTGAAACCACGAATCGTGCATGCTATTACGGTTTGGCCCTTAATAGTATCTATGAAGATTTCCCATCCTCAGCGGTAAAAAAAAAAAATAGCCAAATGCCTCGTCATCTAATTAGTGACGCGCATGAATGGATTAACGAGATTCCTACTGTCCCTATCTACTCAGTTGCTCTCTGACTGCTACTGGAAGCAGACGTGTTTTTACCGTCGGCTTTAATAGTAATTGAGTAATTTTCCCGTGTGGAAAGCGTTCATATATTGTCGCGAGTGTTCGTTGCTTTTGTGCAGTTAAATTACGTGTTAATTTGGTGCTCAAACAGTGTCGCAATTGGCAAATTGAAAATTTGCTAATTCGGCTCTGAAAAAGCCACGTGCGGCTTTAGCTTGACAACAGGTGCGTATAGCTCGAACACAGGTTCGAGTTCGAAGCTTCCGTTCGAAGCTTTCGTTGGACGCTTTGGCTCGAAGCTTGGGGTTCCTCTGGTGCTTTCGGAGCTTTCAAGTCGAGCTTCTTTCGAAGCTTGGCTTGGAACTTAGATAGCTGTGTTTATTGGTTCGTGTCTCCGCTAAGCTTGAGTGTCTTGAGAGAACCGGTAGAGGGAGCCAGAGTAAGGAGGTGGACACTGAGGCCGACGCCAGCGACGCTAGCCTGGCTAGCGTTGGGGCGAGCTCGTCGTCGAGTGTCCCCGCCCGTAGGCGGGTACGGCCGAGGTCAAATGCGGCAAAGGGTGGAGCGAAGAAGATCGGGCTGGGGATTGGGGTGACGGGAGAGTTGCCGATCACAGCAGTCAGGTCGCCGCCACCGTCGCTCCCCTTTATGGAAGTGCAAGCCACAGCAGAACCCTCTGCCGCTGTCGCTGCCGCTGCCGCTGCCATCGCTGATACCACCGCCAACAACGCTGCCGCCACCACTGCTGCCACTACCACTGTCGCCGCCACCACCGCCGCCACCACCGCTGCCACATGCCAGGCAACTGGCATTGTTGCGGCTGGATTTTCGGCGGTTGCTGCGGAGCTGTCATCGATAAGGATGAGCGTGAACGAGGCAGTCCTCAAGGGAGGCATGACCCCGGAGGCCGCCATGGCAGTTTTCATCGCTACCAACAGGTACGACGAGCTGGTTATGGCTCTGGCTGGGGACAAGGTGCGCCTGGAGGAGACGGCACGTATGCCGCCTCCACAGAGACCCGCTGCCGCTGCCCACGTTGCCAATTCTGCTGCTCCCACCGCTGCGTATGCGGCAGCCTACCCAGGCTTGCCGGCACCGAGCGCTGTCGCCCCGCCGATCGCGAAGCCGCGCGAGACTTGGTCGGCTCTCATTAAGAGCACGAACCCGGGGGAGACGGGAAAGCAAATTGTCGAGCGAGTGAGGAAAGATGTCGTGCCCAAGCTCGGAGTCCAAGTGCACGAAGTTCGTGAGCTGAAAAGCGGAGGAGCGATCATTCGCACGCCTTCGGTCAGCGAGCTCAAGAAGGTAGTGGACAGTGCAAAGTTCCAGGAAGCAGGACTGGAAGTTAGGAAGAGCCCGGGACCAGGCCTCAGGTCGTGGTGTCTGACGTCGACACGTCCATCACGCCTGAAGAGTTCATGGAGGAGCTCTTCACGAAGAACCTGGAGGATTCCATGTCTGCTGCGGAATTTAAGAAGAAGGTTCACCTGGGCAGCAAACCCTGGTCGGTCACCGACGGCGCCACGGTCAACGTGACGCTGGAGGTTGATGCGATGGCACAGGAGGTGTTACGAGACTGCGTATACATCAAGTGGTTCCGATGCCGCTGTCGTTCTCTGGTCAGGACCTACGCCTGCCACAGGTGTGTGGGTTTCGACCACAAGGTGTCCCAGTGCCGCCTACAGGAGAACGTGTGCCACCGGTGCGGACAGGGCGGCCACAACGTTTCGAGGTGCCCCAACCCGGTGGACTGCCGAAACTGCCGCTTCAAGGGCTACCCGGTAGCACATTCCATGTTGTCAGCGGCATGCCCGATTTACGCAGTGGTATTGGCGAGGGTGCAAGCTAGACATTAAATGTTTAGCTTCATCCAAGCTAATTGTGGCCGTGGCCGAGCGGCTGTGGTGGATCTCGGATCCATCATGCGCAACTCTGGCCATCTGTTCGCACTGGTCCAGGAGCCATACGTCGATGGAGCAGGGCGGATTACTGGCCTTCCTTCGGGAATGCGAGTATTCCAGGACCGCCCCTTTCCTGACGGAAACCCGAAAGCTGCCATCATCGTCGATGAACCGGAAGCCATCTGCACGCCAATAGACCCCCTTACCACCGAACATGGAGTATGCGTCAGGGTGCAAGAAGATTTGGCTCAATCATCCTATGCTCCGTATACTGCCAATTCAACACCGACTTGGCGCCGTACCTCAGGTACCTAGATGCGGTGCTGCTGCTGGCCAGCCACACTCCCGTCATCTTTGGGCTCGACGCGAACGCAGTATCCCCAGCGTGGTTTAGCAAACTCTCCGAGCATGCTCGGGGGCAAGCTAACTATGCACGGGGTGAGCTGCTGTCTGAGTGGATTACCGAGAACCGAGCCGGCGTGCTCAACGAGGCCAGTCGGGTGTTTACATTCGATAACCGCAGAGCCCACAGCGACATCGATGTAACAATCGCCAATCAAGCTGCGACTATGTGGGCCACATACGTTTGGGAAGTGAGGGAATGGGATACGAGCGACCACAACATGATCCATGTTGAGGTGACGCGTGATCCGACCGACACAGTTGAGAGCATTGCTCCTGTGCCGTCCTGGAAGCTTTCCAATGCGCGCTGGCGATTGTTCGAGGAAGAGGTGGTAAGGGAGACATCCGAATTGCCGTTGGACAACCGAGTGGCTGCACTGCGCTCTGTAGTGCACAGTGTGTGCGACAGAGTGCTGGGACGCAGCACGCCCAGAGCCGCGAGGAAAGTAGTTTGGTGGACTGCCGAGCTACATTCCAAACGCCGAGAGGTCAGGAGACTGAGGCGGCGGCTACAGGACGCTCGTCGGCACGAGTCCGACGCAGCAGAGCAACTTGTGGTTGCGTTGAGGATCTCCTCGGCGCAATACAAGAAGCTCATCCTGAGGACGAAGGAGGACAACTGGCGACGCTTCGTGGGAGACAACAGAGATGATCCATGGGGGCACGTCTACAAGATTTGCCGAGGACGCAAAAAGTGCACGGAGATTGGATGCCTTCGGACGGATGGTGGGCTGGTTGCAACATGGCGCGACTGTGCGGGTGTGCTCCTCCGCAACTTTTTCCCTGTTGCGGAGTCGAATGCGCACATTGCCATCACGTCCGAAGCTCTACCGGCCCTCGAGGTTTCCGAGGTTGATGCTTGCGTCGCCAGGTTGAAGAGCAGACGCTCTCCCGGCATGGACGGCATCACAAGTGCCATTTGCAAGGCATTGTGGCGTGCCATCCCTCAGCACATGACAGCGTTGTATTCCCGCTGCCTGGAGACCGGATACTTCTTCGAGGAATGGAAACACCCTAGGGTGGTTCCACTCTTGAAGGGACCCGATAAGGACAGGACGGATCCTGCTTCATATCGGGGTATCTGTCTGTTGCCAGTGCTGGGCAAAGTGCTTGAGGGAATCATGGTGAATCGTCTGAAGGACACCATACCGGATGGCTGCAGATGGCAATTTGGATTTCGCCAAGGACGCTGTGTGGAGGATGCTTGGAAGCACGTCGTGAGCACTGTTTCGGCCAGCCGGTCGAAATATGTGCTCGGAGTCTTTGTGGATTTCAAGGGAGCCTTTGACAATGTCGAGTGGGATGCTGCACTACGTCGTCTCCTCGAGCTGGGCTGCCGTGAAGCAGGCTTGTGGCGAAGCTTCTTCTCTGGCCGGAGTGCGAGCATCGTCAGCAGGCATGGAGTAGCCACTGTTCCGGTGACAAGAGGTTGCCCACAGGGGTCCATAAGTGGTCCATTCATATGGAACATCTCGATGGACGTGTTGCTCCAGCGCTTGGAGCCACTTGGAGCGCTCAGCGCGTATGCCGATGACCTGCTCCTCCTCATCGAGGGAAACTATTTGGTGCCTCGGTTTGGTCTGTCGTGACGACGACGCAAGTGGTTGCCAGGAGGCACCTGCTTGCGTGCCAATGGACTATCCTGATTGGATTCCTACCGGTATGCCGAACAGTGTCCACCGTGGCACTGCAAGTACTTGCTGGAGCCCCCCCGTTTGATCTGATCGCCAGACGCCTGGCAATCAGATTCAAACTCAAGCGTGACTGCCCGCTGGAGGAGAGCGATTGGCTATACGGCGAAGATTTGGCAAATCTTAGCTGGAAGCAGAAGAGGGCGCGACTAGAGGAATGCCTGCTGAGCGAGTTTCAACGCAGATGGGATGATGGTGACTCCCCAGGTCGGGTGACGCACCGCTTCATCCCGAACGCAGGCTTCGTCTACAGCGAGCCAAGGTTTGGCTTCACGCTGCGCGCTGGATTCCTGCTGACTGGCCATGGATCGCCCAATGCATTTCTGCATGAGAGAAGCCGAAGCGACACGCCTGCATGTCTATGCGGCGCAGAGCGCGAGGATTGGCAACACGTTCTATGTGTTTGTCCGCTCTATGCAGATTTGCGAGACCTCGATGGACTAGGAGTGCAGCACACGGATGGCGAATGGCTCTTCTCGGAAGTGGTGGCTTCGCAGGAAAGAATGCAGTTGCTGGACAGATACGCTGGCGACGCCTTCTCCAGACGCCAACAACTGATGGACCCAATGGTGACAGACGGGCCGAGAGCCCCGGACTTGGAGAGTCCCCCTCAAGGGTACCCTATCCGAGCCAGTCGGGGCTAAAAGGGGAGGGTCCACTGAGCCCTAAAGATCGGTACCACGGGTTGTTCAGCGGTCCAAGGCTGTTCATTGAGGTAGGCCCCCTAGTGGGAGCATCGTGGTGGCTGTGGTAGGCTGAATTTTACGCGGCGAGAGCCGCTAGGCTCCAGCGTGGAGTTGCGATCTCAACCGGGTGCCGAGACCCATAGATCGGAAGAGGTGATAGATACACTTCGCTCCTCACCAAGGGGGAAAGTATGCCCGACTAGTATACTTTCGAATTGGTACCAGGGTGGGTCGCTATGTATTTGCTATAGCTTCTTATTCTTGGGCGTAAATTGGCGCATGTACCAGATTTACCGTACAATGTGCATTGCACTCAGCACATTAAACACCGTGGTTGAAATCCCTTCCTTGTGGAACCGCCACGTTAAATAAAGCTGAGAGATTAGATTTATCTGTCACTATCTACTCACTCAGTTGCTCTCTGACTGCTACTGGAAGCAGACGTGTTTTTCAAGCGCCCCGCTTTACCGTCGGCTTTAATAGTAATTAAGTAATTTTCCCGTGTGGAAAGCGTTCATATATTGTCGCGAGTGTTCGTTGCTTTTGTGCAGTTAAATTACGTGTTAATTTGGTGCTCAAACAGTGCCGCAATTGGCAAATTGAAAATTTGCTAATTCGGCTCTGAAAAAGCCACGTGCGGCTTTAGCTTGACAACAGGTGCGTATAGCTCGAAAACAGGTTCGAGTTCGAAGCTTCCGTTCGAAGCTTTCGTTCGAGGCTTTGGCTCGAAGCTTGGGTTCCCTCTGGTGCTTTCGGAGCTTTCAAGTCGAACCGGTAGAGGGAGCCAGAGTATGGAGTCATCTTTGGGCTCGACGCGAACGCAGCAATCTCTCCGAGCATGCTCGGGAGCAAGCTAACTATGCACGGAGTGAGCTGCTGTCTGAGTGGATTACCGAGAACCGAGCCGGCGTGCTCAACGAGGCCAGTCGGGTGTTTACATTCGATAACCGCAGAGCCCACAGCGACATCGATGTAACAATCGCCAATCAAGCTGCGACTATGTGGGCCACATACGTTTGGGAAGTGAGGGAATGGGATACGAGCGACCACAACATGATCCATGTTGAGGTGACGCGTGATCCGACCGACACAGTTGAGAGCATTGCTCCTGTGCCGTCCTGGAAGCTTTCCAATGCGCGCTGGCGATTGTTCGAGGAAGAGGTGGTAAGGGAGACATCCGAATTGCCGGAGGACATCGCCGAATCGCCGTTGGACAACCGAGTGGCTGCACTGCGCTCTGTAGTGCACAGTGTGTAGAGTGCTGGGACGCAGCACGCCCAGCCGCGAGGAAAGTAGTTTGGTGGACTGCCGAGCTACATTCCAAACGCCGAGAGGTCAGGAGACTGAGGCGGCGTCTACAGGACGCTCGTCGGCACGAGTCCGACGCAGCAGAGCAACTTGTGGTTGCGTTGAGGATCTCCTCGGCGCAATACAAGAAGCTCATCCTGAGGACGAAGGAGGACAGCTGGCGACGCTTCGTGGGAGACAACAGAGATGATCCATGGGGGCACGTCTACAAGATTTGCCGAGGACGCAAAAAGTGCACGGAGATTGGATGCCTTCGGACGGATGGTGGGCTGGTTGCAACATGGCGCGACTGTGCGGGTGAGCTCCTCCGCAACTTTTTCCCTGTTGCGGAGTCGAATGCGCACATTGTCTGTCCGAAGCTCCACCGGCCCTCGAGGTTTCCGAGGTTGATGCTTGCGTCGCCAGGTTGAAGAGCAGACGCTCTCCCGGCATGGACGGCATCACAGGTGCCATTTGCAAGGCATTGTGGCGTGCCATCCCGCAGCACATGACAGCGTTGTATTCCCGCTGCCTGGAGACCGGATACTTCCCCAAGGAATGGAAACACCCTAGGGTGGTTCCACTCTTGAAGGGACCCGATAAGGACAGGACGGATCCTGCTTCATATCGGGGTATCTGTCTGTTGCCAGTGCTGGGCAAAGTGCTTGAGGGAATCATGGTGAATCGTCTGAAGGACACCATACCGGATGGCTGCAGATGGCAATTTGGATTTCGCCAAGGACGCTGTGTGGAGGATGCTTGGAAGCACGTCGTGAGCACTGTTTCGGCCAGCCGGTCGATATATGTGCTCGGAGTCTTCGTGGATTTCAAGGGAGCCTTTGACAACGTCGAGTGGGATGCTGCACTACGTCGTCTCCTCGAGCTGGGCTGCCGTGAAGCAGGCTTGTGGCGAAGCTTCTTCTCCGGCCGGAGTGCGAGCATCGTCAGCAGGCATGGAGTAGCCACTGTTCCGGTGACAAGAGGTTGCCCACAGGGGTCCATAAGTGGTCCATTCATATGGAACATCTTGATAAACGTGTTGCTCCAGTGCTTGGAGCCACTTGGAGCGCTCAGCGCGTATGCCGACGACCTGCTCCTCCTCATCGAGGGAAACGCCCGTTCAGAGCTCGAGCGAAAAGGAGAGGAACTAATGTCCATCGTAGGCGCTTGGGGAGTTGAAGTCGGCGTTGCCGTTTCAACTAGCAAGACGGCGATCATGCTGCTCAAGGGCATACTTAGACGGCCGCCATTAGTACGGTTTGCTGGAGCAAGCCTGCCATATAAACGCGAGTATCGGTACCTTGGCATCAAGTCGGTGAGCGGCTGAGTTTTCTCCTGCGGTAGGCTTCGGGCTGGTGCGTCATCGGTGACGGCTGAGTTTTCTCCCGCACATCACGGGCTTGCGTGATAGGCTGACTGGAGTCGTAGGGGCATTGTCTCGCGTACTGCGGGTCGACTGGGGTCTCAGTCCCCGCGCAAAGCGGACAATATATGCCGGACTCATGGTGCCCTGTGCACTATTTGGTGCCTCGGTTTGGTCTGTCGTGACGACGACGAAACTGGTTGCCAGGAGGCACCTGCTTGCGTGCCAAAGGACTATCCTAATTGGATTCCTACCGGTATGCCGAACAGTGTCCACCGTGGCACTGCAAGTACTTGCTGGAGCCCCCCCGTTTGATCTGGTCGCCAGACGCCTGGCAATCAGATTCAAACTCAAACGTGACTACCCGCTGGAGGGGAGCGATTGGCAATACGGCGAAGATTTGGCAAATCTTAGCTGGAAGCAGAAGATGGCGCGACTAGAGGAATGCCTGCTGAGCGAGTGGCAACGCAGATGGGATGATGGTGACTCCCCAGGTCGGGTGACGCACCGCTTCATCCCGAACGCAGGCTTCGTCTACAGCGAGCCAAGGTTTGGCTTCACGCTGCGCGCTGGATTCCTGCTGACTGGCCATGGATCGCCCAATGCATTTCTGCATGAGAGAAGCCGAAGCGACACGCCTGCATGTCTATGCGGCGCAGAGCGCGAGGATTGGCAACACGTTCTATGTGTTTGTCCGCTCTATGTAGATTTGCGAGACCTCGATGGACTAGGAGTGCAGCACACGGATGGCGAATGGCTCTTCTCGGAAGTGGTGGCTTCGCAGGACAGAATGCAGTTGCTGGACAGATACGCTGGCGACGCCTTCTCCAGACGCCAACAACTGATGGACCCAATGGCGACAGACGGGCCGAGAGCCCCGGACTTGGAGAGTCCCCCTCAAGGGTACCCTATCCGAGCCAGTCGGGGCTAAAAGGGGAGGGTCCACTGAGCCCTAAAGATCGGTACCACGGGTTGTTCAGCGGTCCAAGGCTGTTCATTGAGGTAGGCCCCCTAGTGGGAGCATCGTGGTGGCTGTGGTAGGCTGAATTTTACGCGGCGAGAGCCGCTAGGCTCCACGTGGAGTTGCGATCTCAACCGGGTGCCGAGACCCATAGATCGGAAGAGGTGATAGATACACTTCGCTCCTCACCAAGGGGGAAAGTATGCCCGACTAGTATACTTTCGAATTGGTACCAGGATGGGTCGCTATGTATTTGCTATAGCTTCTTATTCTTGGGCGTAAATTGGCGCATGTACCAGATTTACCGTACAATGTGCATTGCACTCAGCACATTAAACACCGTGGTTGAAATCCCTTCCTTGTGGAACCGCCACGTTAAATAAAGCTGAGAGATTAGATTTATCTGTCACTATCTACTCACTCAGTTGCTCTCTGACTGCTACTGGAAGCAGACGTGTTTTTCAAGCGCCCCGCTTTACCGTCGGCTTTAATAGTAATTGAGTAATTTTCCCGTGTGGAAAGCGTTCATATATTGTCGCGAGTGTTCGTTGCTTTTGTGCAGCTGGGGATTGGGGTGACGGGAGAGTTGCCGATCACAGCAGTCAGGTCGCCGCCACCGTCGCTCCCCTTTATGGAAGTGCAAGCCACGGCAGAACCCTCTGCCGCTGTCGCTGCCGCTGCCATCGCTGATACCACCGCCAACAACGCTGCCGCCACCACTGCTGCCACTACCACTGTCGCCGCCACCACCGCCCCCACCACCGCTGCCGCCAACGCTGCTACCACCGCTCCCACATGCCAGGCAACTGGCATTGTTGCGGCTGGATTTTCGGCGGTTGCTGCGGAGCTGTCATCGATAAGGATGAGCGTGAACGAGGCCGTCCTCAAGGGAGGCATGACCCCGGAGGCCGCCATTGCAGTTTTCATCGCTACCAACAGGTACGACGAGCTGGTTCTGGCTCTGGCTGGGGACAAGATGCGCCTGGAGGAGAGGGCACATATGCCGCCTCCCACGCTGCCACCACCACCACTGCTCCCACCGCTGCGTATGCGGCAGCCTTCCCTGGCTTGCCGGCACCGAGCGCTGTCGCCCCACCGATCGCGAGGCCGCGCGAAACCTGGTCGGCTCTTATTAAGAGCACGAACCCGGAGGAGACGGGGAAGCAACTAGTGGAGCGAGTGAGGAAGGACGTTGTGCCGACTCGGAGTCCGAGTGCACGAGGTTCGTGAGCTGAAGAGCGGAGGAGCGATCATTCGCATGCCTTCGGTCAGCGAGCTCAAGAAGGTAGTGGACAGTGCAAAGTTCCAGGAAGCAGGACTGGAAGTTAGGAAGAGCCCGGGACCAGGCCTCAGGTCGTGGTGTCTGACGTCGACACGTCCATCACGCCTGAAGAGTTCATGGAGGAGCTCTTCACGAAGAACCTGGAGGATTCCATGTCTGCTGCGGAATTTAAGAAGAAGGTTCACCTGGGCAGCAAACCCTGGTCGGTCACCGACGGCGCCACGGTCAACGTGACGCTGGAGGTTGATGCGATGGCACAGGAGGTGTTACGAGACTGCGTATACATCAAGTGGTTCCGATGCCGCTGTCGTTCTCTGGTCAGGACCTACGCCTGCCACAGGTGTGTGGGTTTCGACCACAAGGTGTCCCAGTGCCGCCTACAGGAGAACGTGTGCCACCGGTGCGGACAGGGCGGCCACAACGTTTCGAGGTGCCCCAACCCGGTGGACTGCCGAAACTGCCGCTTCAAGGGCTACCCGGTAGCACATTCCATGTTGTCAGCGGCATGCCCGATTTACGCAGTGGTATTGGCGAGGGTGCAAGCTAGACATTAAATGTTTAGCTTCATCCAAGCTAATTGTGGCCGTGGCCGAGCGGCTGTGGTGGATCTCGGATCCATCATGCGCAACTCTGGCCATCTGTTCGCACTGGTCCAGGAGCCGTACGTCGATGGAGCAGGGCGGATTACTGGCCTTCCTTCGGGAATGCGAGTATTCCAGGACCGCCCCTTTCCTGACGGAAACCCGAAAGCTGCCATCATCGTCGATGAACCGGAAGCCATCTGCACGCCAATAGACCCCCTTACCACCGAACATGGAGTATGCGTCAGAGTGCAAGGAAGATTTGGCTCAATCATCCTATGCTCCGTATACTGCCAATTCAACACCGACTTGGAGCCGTACCTCAGGTACCTAGATGCGGTGCTGCTGCTGGCCAGCCGCACTCCCGTCATCTTTGGGCTCGACGCGAACGCAGTATCCCCAGCGTGGTTTAGCAAACTCTCCGAGCATGCTCGGGGGCAAGCTAACTATGCACGGGGTGAGCTGCTGTCTGAGTGGATTACCGAGAACCGAGCCGGAGTGCTCAACGAGGCCAGTCGGGTGTTTACATTCGATAACCGCAGAGCCCACAGCGACATCGATGTAACAATCGCCAATCAAGCTGCGACTATGTGGGCCACATACGTTTGGGAAGTGAGGGAATGGGATACGAGCGACCACAACATGATCCATGTTGAGGTGACGCGTGATCCGACCGACACAGTTGAGAGCATTGCTCCTGTGCCGTCCTGGAAGCTTTCCAATGCGCGCTGGCGATTGTTCGAGGAAGAGGTGGTAAGGGAGACATCCGAATTGCCGGAGGACATCGCCGAATCGCCGTTGGACAACCGAGTGGCTGCACTGCGCTCTGTAGTGCACAGTGTGTGCGACAGAGTGCTGGGACGCAGCACGCCCAGAGCCGCGAGGAAAGTAGTTTGGTGGACTGCCGAGCTACATTCCAAACGCCAAGAGGTCAGGAGACTGAGGCGGCGTCTATAGGACGCTCGTCGGCACGAGTCCGACGCAGCAGAGCAACTTGTGGTTGCGTTGAGGATCTCCTCGGCGCAATACAAGCAGCTCATCCTGAGGACGAAGGAGGACAGCTGGCGACGCTTCGTGGGAGACAACAGAGATGATCCATGGGGGCACGTCTACAAAGTGCACGGAGATTGGATGCCTTCGGACGGATGGTGGGCTGGTTGCAACATGGCGCGACTGTGCGGGTGTGCTCCTCCGCAACTTTTTCCCTGTTGCGGAGTCGAATGCGCACATTGTCTGTCCGAAGCTCCACCGGCCCTCGAGGTTTCCGAGGTTGATGCTTGCGTCGCCAGGTTGAAGAGCAGACGCTTTCCCGGCATGGACGGCATCACAGGTGCCATTTGCAAGGCATTGTGGCGTGCCATCCCTCAGCATATGACAGCGTTGTATTTCCGCTGCCTGGAGACCGGATACTTCTTCGAGGAATGGAAACACCCTAGGGTGGTTCCACTCTTGAAGGGACCCGATAAGGATAGGTCGGATCCTGCTTCATATCGGGGTATCTGTCTGTTGCCAGTGCTGGGCAAAGTGCTTGAGGGAATCATGGTGAATCGTCTGAAGAACACCATACCGGATGGCTGCAGATGGCAATTTGGATTTCGCCAAGGACGCTGTGTGGAGGATGCTTGGAAACACGTCGTGAGCACTGTTTTGTGCTCGGAGTTTTCGTGGATTTCAAACGTGGATCGTGGATCGACAACGTCGAGTGGGATGCTGCACTACGTCGTCTCCTAGAGCTGGGCTGCCGTGAAGCAGGCGTTTCAACTAGCAAGACGGCGATCATGCTGCTCAAGGGCATACTTAGACGGCCGCCATTGGTACGGTTTGCTGGAGCAAGCCTGCCATATAAGCGCGAGTATCGGTACCTTGGCATCACAGTCGGTGAGCGGTTGAGTTTTGTCCCGCACAACACGGGCTTGCGTGATAGGCTGACTGGAGTCGTAGGGGCATTGTCTCGCGTACTGCGGGTCGGCTGGGGTCTCAGACAATATATGCCGGACTCATGGTGCCCTGTGCACGTGCACTATTTGGTGCCTCGGCTTGGTCTGTCGCGACGACGACGCAAGTGGTTGCCAGGAGGCACCTGCTTGCGTGCCAAAGGACTATCCTGATTGGATGCCTACCGGTGTGCCGAACAGTGTCCACCATGGCACTGCAAGTACTTGCTGGAGCCCCCCCCGTTTGATCTGGTCGCCAGACGCCTGGCAATCAGATTCAAACTAAAGCGTGACCATCCGCTGGAGGAGAGCGATTGGCAATACGGCGAAGATTTGGCAAATCTTAGCTGGAAGCAGAAGATGGCGCGACTAGAGGAATGCCTGCTGAGCGAGTGGCAACGCAGATGGTATGATGGTGACTCCCCAGGTCGTGTAACGGACACGGGAAGTGTCGTCTCGTCAGCACTCTCTGTCTACTAAAAGGGTTGCCGGACAGGCTCAGGGAAAATGGGGGTGGGTGTTGTGCTGCTGAACGAACTCCGTTACCTTACAAAATCGGAACTACAAACCGGGACGGAACTTAAGGTCAACTACCGACTGTGAAGAGCAAGCTGTTAATGCTCTTCCATCTTGACCCACCCAACCTGTAGAATAACATGAGAATATGACATTATGATTCTACCCAAAACCCTCTGCCGCTGCGCTAGTGCCTTAGGAACCCAAGAGAAAAATTAGCAAATCATTTTTAAATCGTTATAAATTTTATTTTAAATTGTATGACTTCCATTCAGTCGTAAACTCCATTAATATAACCCTAAACCTTATTTTTCATGCATGTATGTACATGTGGGGCTAATGTATGATGTACGATTCCAAAATAATAACCAAAATATAATCAAATAAAAAAAACTATTGTACTACTAGTTATATAAGAATGAATTGATTAACCTTAGATAACAAGGTCACGCTGGCAAAAAATATAACTGCTAAAGAGATGGAGAATATTTGCAAAAACAAGCATCATGAAGCGGTATTTTACTTATACCCTTCCATTGACACAATGAGACTGATGATACACCCTTTTAGAAATCTTAACCTAATGTCATTGTTTTTCCTAATAATTGTGCATGAATTTGAATATGTTTTTTTTTCCTTTAACGTCTAAATATATTTAATATTAAATATATTTTTTTTCTTTATAATTTTTTTTATAATCATATTTCTTTTTAATTTTTTTTTTCTTTTTTATGATTTTTCCTTTCCTTTAAGTAGATTCTAGAATGTCTAAAGCGCTGATCAAATTTTTTGCACAAATTACGCAAACACCGTAATATTAATCACAATCAAGGCACGGTCACTATGGATTATATTTGTTTTTCGTAGTTCCTCGACTGTAGAAATGTGCGTAGGTAACACTACTCGACAAAATCGAACTTTTTTTTTGTCCTCAAGGATCCAAACCGACTTTTTCTGATAGATATGGAGATTTAAAATTTTTTAAAGAATTATGGTTTTTTTTCTATGGCAGAACTTTTTTTTGAAGAATTTTTGAAGTCTGGTATTTTTTTTAAAGCTTTTTTCAGAGGTAGCGCTTGTTTTTTCACATACCTCTAGTATCTTACGTCTGGTTGTAAAAAACTTTGCTATTTTGAAAAGATAATTGAAACAGCTAGAAGTTGAGCCCAAACACTTTGTGATTTCAGCTCCGGGTGGGAAATAAAAAGCATTGAAATGCAAAAATGATGATTTTTGTGCGGTATTTGTTACGAAATTTTGACTTTAAAAACTCAGGAAAAGTCGAAAAAAAATTATATTTGTGTCCCTATTTTTTTGTGTATAGGTGCTTTAATTGGCGTCGTTTAAGGTATCGCTCATTAAAATCTATGGAGAGACTTTGGAGCTAAAATTCGTTAACCAAACCTAAAATATGAAAAAAATGAACAAAAAATACCTTTTGGAAGGTTGCGAGCCCAACTGCCCATGGCCGCGGGCCCAGGCAAGCAAACGACGGACATTGGCCCTGCGCCCTCCAGGCGTTGGGCTCCCCCCAGCCATTTAGGTGGCCCCCCAGCGTACTTTAACAAACGACAACCCGTTGGGCCAACTTCGAGTTGTTTCAGTTATCTTTTCAAAATAGCAAAGTTCTTTACAACCAGACGTAATATACTAGAGCTATGTGAAAAAAACAAGCGCTACCTCTGAAAAAAGCTTAAAAAAAAATACCAGTTTTCAAAAATTCTACAAAAAAAAGTTCTGCCATAGAAAAAAAAAAAATATCATCAAACCATTTCTAAGCCCCAAATCTTTAAGAAAAAGTTCGTTTTGTTCCTTGAGGAAAAATCGTGTTGACTAGTGTAATCGGTGTGAATATGCACAGGTCAGCAAACGGCAGTCCATCCGTGTCTCTGCCGGCAAGCAAGGTCAGGTGGCACAAAAGAGTAATGAGGATTGCGGGGTTGGAGCGGCCCACCCTCCAAGAGCGATGGGTCAGGCCCTGATCGGCCAGGTCTGCGATTCGTCTGCAAAACGTGTGTCGTAACCTATACATATGTACATACATACAATTATGTAATAAGGTCATTATGCTCACTGATATTCTTTCGTACCTTAGATCCAGTTTTTTTGTTTTTATTTGTTTTATTAATTGTTCTGCAGCTACAACACTTTTAAATTTCTTGTCGTTTTTATTTTTCTCATAAATGTTCACCACGGTTTTTATTTCTTTTCTTGCCGATCTATGCACATATGTATGTACGTCTTTCACCTTTGGAGATAATTTTTGCTCTGTGCAGCATGCACTTATCACTAATTTCTGTACCCCTCAAAAGCTGCGTCGCCTAGATAAAAGCGAAGAAGGTTCTAGAAGGGCTAACCGTAACGAGCTAAGCTTGTGGAGAGAGAAAGCTCTGCACGTGAGCTGCGCTCACACGTGCAATATTCGAGTTAAGCTTTTCTAGTTAAAAGCTTCTGATCTTGCATGCAGCGCTCTCTTTAATGTATGTAGCAGCAGGGTGGTTCACTATCTCAATGATAAAATAAGAAAACTGTTCCCAAAAAAATTGTCTTTGTACAATTTTGTACAGGTATTCTAATTTTTGCCCCTGCTACCTTACACACCCCCCCGCCAGATTTTATCTTAGGGTTTTGAACCAAGATAAAACTGAAAGCAACAATGAAGGGTGCAGACTTTTGTTTCCGGCTACCAAATATCCTTGATGTGAAATTTCCCCAGCTCCTTACCGTTTAAGTCTTCAAGTAGATATATCAGTTGGCCACATTTCAGCTTTACGCGAGCCTTCACTCCGACTGGAGCTAGTTTAGCGCTGACGGTATTGGCCGCGCTACTTAAAGAAAAGTTTCGCTTTATCACTTCTTGACCTACCTCAAACGAACGAGACCTCGATCTCAGGTCGTAAGTGCGTTGATTCCTCTCGTAAGCTTTCGACAGGTGTTTCTCGATGTTTGAGCGAATCTTCTGAAACTCGTCAGCTCTTGACAATTTCCCCTCGCCATCGTTGAGTAAATCGAATTCTCGCAACAATTTGTAATCTTGGCCATGTGAAATCATGTGCTGACCAAAGATCACGAAATAAGGTGCCATACCCACTGATTGGTGTATTGATTTTCTCAACGAACAGTTTATGCTACTAAGGAACACATCCCATTCCCGTTGGTCAGTACGAACTGTAAGGAAGCAATCTAGGCCGGGGTACAACTCTCAGTCACGCCAGGGTCAAAATTACAGAAATATTTATAATTTGCCGGGACTCCGAGTCTTGAGCCACCAACGGGGCGGAGAGTGGGTCTCGTGGCGGGGAATCGTGGAATTGTTCCCAGGAGGCACCTGGGCAGTCGCCGGGCGGCACCTCTGGGAAGCTACGGGCGGGAAATCGGGAAAATTATTCCCAGAAGGCACCTGGGCAGTCGCCGGGCGGCACCTCTGGGAAGCTACGGGCGGGAATCAGGAACATTATTCCTAGAGGGCACCTGGGCAGTCGCCGGGCGGCCACTCTGGAAAACTACGGGCGGGCTACGGAGAACATTATTCCTAGAGGGCACCTGGGCAGTCGCCGGGCGGCCCCTCTGGGAAACTACGAACGGGAAATAGGGAACATTATTCCTAGAGGGCACCTGGGCAGTCGCCGGGCGGCCCCTCTGGGAAACTACGGGCGGGAATATAGGGAACATTATTCCTAGAGGGCACCTGGGCAGTCGCCGGGCGGCCCCTCTGGGAAACTACGGGCGGGAAATAGGGAACATTATTCCTAGAGGGCACCTGGGCAGTCGCCTGGCGGCCCCTCTGGGAAACTACGGGCGGGAAATAGGGAACATTATTCCTAGAGGGCACCTGGGCAGTCGCCGGGCGGCCCCTCTGGGAAACTACAGTGCGTGGGGAGAAGTATGGAGGAACCATCTGTTGCGCGTATTACCATCGCTGTTCCCTGCTTGCTCAAAAGAAATCCCACACGACTTCACAAAATAATCCCAACGTGTCGCCGTCTGCCTTCCGTGCGCGCCGTTTTTTTCTGGCGCTAACTTTTCGCGCCCGTCTGCCTTGATTTGCACTCTAGCACCGACTCTCTCACGATCTCTTACGCTCGCCATCTCGAACCTCGTTGCCGGTCTCTCGACTTCGTTTTCCTCTTCGCTATACGCCCACGCTCTCTCTCTCTCTGTGGGCTCGTCGCTGATATTTGTTGCGGTCGCCGTTGTTCTCACGCTCTCTTGTCGTTTTACGTGGGTATTGGTGGCCGAGCTTTGGTTTCGTCTGCTTCGTTCGGGCTCTCTCTCTCTCTGTGGGCTCGTTGCTGATATTCGTTGCGGCTGCTGTTTTCTCACGCTCTCTTGTCGGTTTCACGTTGGTATGGGTGGCCGAGCTTTGGTTTCGTCTGCTTCGTTCGGGCTCTCTCTCGCTCTGTGGGCTCGTTGCTGATATTCGTTGCGGCTGCTGTTTTCTCGCGCTCTCTTGTCGGTTTCACGTTGGTATGGGTGGCCGAGCTTTGCCCTCTCTGCTGTTGGAGCATTTGGTTCGCGGCTTGGCTTACCTCGGTTGTGGGAGCTTTCCGTTGATGACGCGTTTTAGAGATGCCGTCCGATCACGGTTCCCCCCCCCCCTTTCCTGAAATCACGAGAATGCAGGTGCTTATGGGCCCTTAGGGTCGTATAATTAAGTCTGGGGAATGTCAAAGCTTAATCCTAAAAAAAATATAACAAAAAATATGAGTATTAATTTAAATTGCGGAGTCCCTCCTGGGGTGTCTCCTTGTAGGAACAGAATGTTGTCCCTCCAGTGGGAATGGCAAGAAAGTAAGTCCGTCTGTGGTTCCCTTCATGGGAGAAAATTGTGATGGAGCCGTTTGCTCCTTCACAGAACAAACGCTCTGAGCGCGGCATTAATCGATCGGTTAACTCTTTCCGCGGCATTAGACTGTGGAGCATAAGCCCCTGTACATAGGTGCTGAACACTGTACTTCAAAATTATCTCAGAAAATTCACTACTATTAAACTGCGTACCGTTATCACTCACTAGCACTTCCGGAACTCCAAAACACGAAAAGATATCTTCCCTCAATATGTCAATCACTATCTTGGAAGTAAATTTCTTTACCGCCTTTAAGAAGGTAAATTTGGAAAAGTGATCCAGGATGATAAATATTCCTATGTTGCCCTTCCTGCTTCGAGGAAAGGGACCGATGAAATCGACGTACAACCGTTGGAAAGGACGTTCGCTAAAGACTCTCGCGCCCATAGGAGGTTTAAGAGAGCGTGTGGGATGTTTTGTGGTCTGACATACATCACATGCGCCAATGTAATCTCGGACGTTTATTACCATTTTTGGCCAGTAAAATCTTCGCCTTATTTGGTCGAGGCATTTGGCAATCCCGCAATGGGCAGAGGAGGGTTGGTCATGCGCGGCTTTAATTACGCCCTGTCTCAAAGCTTCGGGAACAACTAATTTTCAAGACTCATCGGCTTGGTCAGAATCCAAATCGGGGAAACTTGTACGATGATATATGTACTCGTCAATCACTTTAAAATCTGGGAGTTTGGAAAGCACGAATTTCTCTCGGAGTGATCGATACTCCGGCGACTGAAATGCATCCGACTTCAAATCTATTTCAGGTAATACTTCGCATTCCAAAACAGGTACTTCCGTAACGCCTTCGAATGAACGAGACAATGCGTCAGCCACTATTTTCGCTACCGTGTAGTTTCGCTGAGCTTTGTTCAGCTTCTTGGAGATGTAGGCTATCGGACGCTCGCAACCTGAGTCGTCACATTGGGCTAACACTGCACCTAACCCATGAAGAGAGGCATCACATTGGACTACGAAAGGCTTGTCGTAATTGGGATGGATTAAAAATGGAGCTGAGCTTAATTTGCTTTTAATATCATCAAACGCCACCAGTGCCTGCTCATTCCATACATACGACTTTCCACGAAGTAGTTCAGTGAGAGAAAAGATTACAGAAGAGTAGTTGGGAATAAATCGCTGATACCACCCAGTCATTCCTAGAAATCTCCTTAGTTGCTTCTGAGTCTTCGGTATCGGGAATTCATCCACCGCTCGTACTTTCTCTGAATTAACTTGGAGCGTTCCCTCACCCACAAAATACCCAAGGTAGTCCACCCTTTTCAAACAAACTGACTCTTCTGAACGTTCATAGTCAGTCCAGCCTTACGTAATTGGAGAGCAACTTCCGATAAATGTAGCAAGTGGTCTTCGAAATTGTTTGAAAGCACCAATAAATCATCAAGGTATACTAACACATGAGATTTGAGTTGGTACGGAATCACAATGTCCATCAACCGACTCATCGTGTGCGGCGCGTTTGTCAATCCAAATGGCATTCTTTTAAACTGATAAAGTGGCCTATTTGGTACCGTGAAAGCTGTCTTCGCACGGGATTCTTGGTCCAAGCTAATCTGCCAGAAGGCATCTTTAAGGTCGA
Organism: Drosophila obscura; assembly: GCF_018151105.1. Taxonomy (NCBI): domain Eukaryota; kingdom Metazoa; phylum Arthropoda; class Insecta; order Diptera; family Drosophilidae; genus Drosophila; species Drosophila obscura. The sequence goes on from NW_024542847.1 coordinate 54,549, forward strand.
TCTTTGAAATACAGTGAACCGGAGGCAACCGACTTAACAGGCCATCCATGATCGGAATTGGATACGCATCTCTGACTTTAACTGCGTTGAGCTTGCGGGCATCTAAACAAAGTCGAACCTCTCCAGGTTTGATGTGCAGTGTGATAGGAGATGACCACGGGGAGCTCGGAGCTTCCTCAATAACGTCCATACTCAACATACGATCGATCTCTACACAAAAAAGTGTCTCCTTTGCTGGAGACAAAGGTAAAATCTTTGTTTAGCTGGCTTGGCGTTAGCCGTATCAATGTGGTGCTCTACCAAAGCCGTTACCCCAGTCCATTCTTTTCGAATGACGGAAACATTTCAATCACGCGCTGTAACTGCTTCTTTTGAGAAATCGACAATGCTAACTTAGGCAACTCGTGCTCGGATTGAAATGATAATTCGCTTATTGTACATGATGATGATGGAACAATAGAAATGTCAAATCTTTTCCAAAAGTCCATACCACATATTACATCCAGTTTAATAGATGAAACTATTGGAAATTCAAAGTCCGTGTGAATTGAATTGTAAATCAGAGGAACCGTTATCCAACCAGCCACCAACTGTGTCTGACCGTCAGCGGTACGAACAATGCCTTTCATTTTATTTGTCAGAAGATTTTTCGAGAGAATTTCATCGGCCAATTTCCCTCCGATGAAGCTTTTATTGGCTCCGCTATCTAATAGCGCTAGGTAGCTCTCACCGAGTATCTCAACCTGAGTAAAAGGACGAATATCGCTCGCTTTGTGAACTATCGAGGAAACTGTGACGTGAATTAAGCTTTTTTTTCGCTTCCAAAATTCGCGCATTCGCTCCGCTGAACGAGATGACACTCTTAAAGGAGCGGTGGAATCAATAATTTCGGCTCTACGCTTCTGATATTCTTGAAGTCTAATATGGTATGGTCTGAAATGTGGAGGTAGTAGTATATCTGGGGCGGATTTGGATATGTCTGGTGTATGTTTACGTCCGGTAATAAGGTGTAAATTTTGGACATCCGGGGCTAACGTCGGATGTCGCGTCTCGTTGACCGACGGACATCCCGGGATAAGTTTTCCGTTGTCGATCTACATTTTGCACAGTTGGGCTTGTACGTATGTGGTACACCACAACCGTAACAGAAGATACGACGAGGTTTTAGGCATTCCTGGTATTTGTGACCCTGTTCTTCGCAATTCCAGCCTTTACTATTTTCGGGAGATAGGAGTGCACAAATTTCGTTAAGGGAGTCCTCTTCCTTTTCGGAACTCCCCTCAGCTTCTCCGTCATGACTCATGGAGTTTACAAACCGCTTGCAATTCAAAACACCTTGTCGCGAAGGAGGCTTCGACTTCAGATTTCGAAAGAATTCCTCATGCCTGTGACACTCTTTGCGTAAGGTCGCTAAATCTGGAGTTTCGACATGAAGCAATTCGAGCTTCAGCTCCGACTTCAAATTTTCGCGTACCTCAATGGTGACATCAACATCCTGCATGGGCTCTCGTAAGGAGTCTGCGATAGATAGCATCGCATCTAAAAACTCGTCAAAGCTCTCATTACTACCCTGTTTGCGCCGACGCATGGCTGCTTTGATCTCTCGATCCGAACGTTGATCCTGGTATCTCTCTTGCAAACGGCTGCATAGCTCATACCAGTCAAGGTTATTCGTGGTCCTATGAACACGCCAATAAAATGACAAAGCTGAATCAGTAAACAAGAGACTGGCAAACTGCGCCAGTAATGTAATGTTTCCATTTAAACAATTATTGGTAAGACAATTCACTCTACAAATAAAGTCTTCGATGGGAATATCTTTGGACGATCCACTAAATTTTATACGCCACTTGGAAAGGATATTGGAGGTCTTATCAGGATGTTCACTTGGAATATCGGTGACATTAGCACGAACACTAGATGGACGCGGCCTGTAACTATTGTTACGAAGATTACTAGCGCTGTTCATTCGAGGAAAGGATGGAGCAATATCACTCTCCCATTCAAGCTGGGGCTCATCCCGAAAGTTCCTAGAAGCATTTGTGAGGTTCAGATTTCTCATCAACGTTGTTATTTGATCTGAAATAATGGCGGTCATATTCTCTTGAAATTTAGTCATAGACTCTGAAATAAGTCGTTGGATATTTCCTTCGGAAAGAACATTGGATTCCGGCGCACGTCTAATCTGACCAGGTCCTGTTCGAGGGTTGGGTCGTGCACCTGAAGCCTTTGGGGTATTTCGTACCTGTGACCTTGTTTTAGGACGATTTTTCGGAATTGCTCCGGTGTAGACGAATTCGCCGCGGTATTTTGCCCACTCTGTAAGTTCGATTGTGATCGTGAGCGCAACGGTAGGGAACACTGCTGCCTACAAACCGAACATGTTTCATTGGATGTCAACCAATCTAATAAACACGACCGGTGATATTTATGCTTACACTGGGTCTCTACAATGTCGGTGTCCTGGCTAGTGTCGTTGCATATAGTACAGTGTACGACTACCTCGCCGAGATTGACATTTAAATTGTCAGTACTTCGCCAAACTGCCATTGTAACAATTTATGACTAAGGTGAAAACAATATACTCTTTAAGACCTAAAAGATTATTTTATAATTTTGAAAAGAAAGGCAAGAAATGTGAGGGTCTCCTATCAGGCACCAGCACAGCAGAAGGAATGTCTTCGGAAATTATAACCTTAAGTCCGTAAGCAGATAGAAAAAAAAACAATTATAGTTGATGATCCTTTCGTGTCAAAGAGGAACATGACCGAATTCTCCAGCCTGAACAAGTCTCAATTTATCTCAAAAGAGTAAAGGTCATTCATCTTCGGTACTAGGTATAGAACCAATTCAACTCAGAACTATCGTTCCTAGTATTTTGATGATATGTTATACATGATTATATTATGTTATTATAATCTTCTTCTATGTAATATATCCACTGGTCTGGGTCCGACAATGATCAGAATCTCAGAACTTCCAAGCTGGATATAAAACATGAACTGAAACTACGTCAAAATTGGGATCAAGATTGGTTTGCGGAAAGGATTGGGAGGTAATTAGGATAGCGTAAGGGAACCTATAACCATAGAATATACAGTTATCCGGAACTATCGGTAAGGCCTGTTTTAACTATCTCGGCCTATTCGGGCCCCACGTTGGGCGCCATTTATTATGTAACGGACACGGGAAGTGTCGTCTCGTCAGCACTCTCTGTCTACTAAAAGGGTTGCCGGCCAGGCTCAGGGAAAATGGGGGTGGGTGTTGTGCTGCTGAACGAACTCCGTTACCTAACAAAATCGTAGACAGATTTACGGGAACTGGGATCGGAACTACAAACCTGGACGGAACTTAAGGTCAACTACCGACTGTGAAGAGCAAGCTGTTAATGCTCTTCCCTCTTGACCCACCCAACCTGTAGAATAACATGAGAATATGACATTATGATTCTACCCAAAACCTTCTGCCGCTGCGCTAGTGCCTTAGGAACCCAAGAGAAAAATTAGCAAATCATTTTAAAATCGTTATAAATTTTACTTTAAATTGTATGACTTCCATTCAGTTGTAAACTCCATTAGTATAACCCTAAACCTTATTTTTCATGCATGTATATATATGTGGGGCTAATGTATGATGTATGATTCCAAAATAATAACCAAAATATAATCAAATAAAAACGAGAAGGAACGTGTGAGTCGCTTCTGGCGATGCGACTCTACTTATACCCGTACTCAGTCAGCATATAAATTTTTGAGCATATAATTATTTATTTAAAAAAAAAAAAATTTTACATTTTAAATTTTTTTGCTACATCTGTTATCTACATCTACATATACTATGTATATTATACATCTAACATGTATATTCTACATGTACCATTTAGATTCTACATCTCCTCCGCTAGGGGTTGCTCGCGCACTGAACGCGGCAGAGTGTGCGAGCGAGAAAGAGAATGAGTATCATATCTCTGGCAGGAGGAGGCAGAGGAAGCAACAGAAAATTAATTTCTTCATTTTGGCTATAATTTTGATCCGATCTTATTAAGATTCGGCAGTCTGGTAGATATGGGCACTCTCTACGATACTGCATTTTTAGTTTTATAGTATCTTTCAAAATGTGCCTGCCACCGATTTTCGTCCTTTGTGTGGGCGGAAGGGGGCGGGGCGAAATTTTGAAATACACTTGTAGCAGTGTAATATCACATGAGTCTGTAAACCAAATTTGGTTACCCTAACTCTTATAGTCTCTGAGATCCAGGCGCTCAACAAGACGGACGGACGGACGGACAGACATGGCTATATCGACTCGGCTATTGATGCTGATCAAGAATATATATACTTTATGGGGTCGGAAACGTTTCCTTCTCTGCGTTACACACATCCACTTTTACCACAAATCTAATATACCCCTTAACTCTTTTTTGAGTACGGGTATAAAAACTATTGTACTACAAAAATTTTAAATCCTGAAATTTATCAGAAAAAGTCATTTTGGTTCACAGCCTAAATAAAAAGTTTAATTTTGTCGAGTAGTGTAATTGGAGATCACATTCTAAGCACCTTTTTAAAAAATGGGCGTAATCGTGGCAGCCTTCCACCTATCACAGAAACCGTTTGCCGTTTGACCAAAACAACTCAAAACAACTTTTTTGGTCAAACGGCTCCAAATTGACCGTTTATCCATAGATTCTGATGAGCAATAGCTTAAACGACGCCCAATTAATGCGTCTATCTAAAACCAAATATGTTGGCCAAGAATTATATTTTTTTCGACTTTTCCCGAGTTTTTAAAGTCAAAATTTCGAAAAATAATACCGCAAAAAATGATGAAATTTGAATTTGAAAGCTTAATATCTTCCAGGCCTTAATCTGCAGATACAAAAAGTCTGGGTCGGATTTATAGCTGCGTTTGTCAGCTTTTCAGAACTGCAAAGTTCTATGCAACAAGGTATAAGATACTAAAGTTATGTGAAAAATAGAAGCACTACCTCTGAAAAAAACCAAGAAAAAAAATACCAGATTATAAAAATTCTTTAAAAAAAAATTACACCATAAAAAGAAAATAAGGTACTACAACAATTTTTTTTAATTCCCGTAATCTATTAGAAAAAGTCATTTTGGTTCACAGCCTAAATCAAAGTTAAATTTTGTCGAGTAGTGTAATTGGAGATCACATTCTAAGCACCTTTTTAAAAAATGGGCGTAATCGTGGCAGCCTTCCACCTATCACAGAAACCGATTGCCGTTTGACCAAAACAACTCAAAACAACTGTTTTGGTCAAACGGCTCCAAATTGACCGTTTATCCATAGATTCTGATGAGCAATAGCTTAAACGACGCCCAATTAATGCGTCTATCTAAAACCAAATATGTTGGCCAAGAATTATATTTTTTTTCGACTCTTCCCGAGTTTTTAATGTCAAAATTTCGAAAAACAATACCCCAAAAAATGATGAAATTTGAATTTGAAAGCTTAATATCTTCCAGGCCTTAATCTGCAGATACAAAAAGTCTGGGTCGGATTTATAGCTGCGTTTGTCAGCTTTTCAGAACTGCAAAGTTATATGCAATAAGATATAAGATACTAAAGATCTAAAAAAAGAAGCAAACAAGTTAGCTATCAGTATTTGCAGTCAAATCACCTAAGCTTAGCTCCGTCCATCGGCAGGTTCACAGAAAGTGGCAATGCTGTCCGGCCAGCGGCCACGGGAGGAGGCTCCAGAGCATCACCTGGCAGTTCCCAATGAGCAACAGGGGCCCGACCCACATGTGAAGCCTGCCGAATCGTCGCCGTGTGGAACAGCGGACTATTACCCTCATCCAGAAGATTATGCGGGAACGCGGCAGGGAGATCCAATCTTGTCAATAGTGCTCACAGTGTCACCGAAGAGAGTGCACCACTAAAGAGCGAGCGCCGGGCTGCTGACTCTCCCCAAGTGTCGAGGGCAGCGCCGACGCAAGCATAGCACACGAAGCAGTGTAATAACGTTTGTTGTTGTGATGATAACGCTAAACACTCACGCAGTCGAAAGAGAGCGCCAGCAAGAGCATCGCCATCAGATCCAGCAGCAGCCGACCGAATGTCCAATGTTGAGATCGCAACTCCACGTAGAGCCTAGCGGCTCTTCCCGCGTAAAATTAGGGCTACCACAGCCACCACGATGCTCCCACTAAGGAGCCTAACTCAATAAACAGCCTTGGACCGCTGAATAACCCGTAGTACCGATCTTTAGGGCTCAGTGGACCCTCCCCTTTTAGCCCCGACTGGTTCGGATATGATAGCCTTGAGGGGAACTCTCCAAGTCTGGGGCTCTCGGCCCGTCTCTCGCCATTGGGCCCAGCAGTTGTTGCTGTCGCTTCGGCTTCTCTCATGCAGAAATGCATTGAACGATTCATGTCCAGTCAGCAGGAATCCAGCGCGCAGCGTGAAGCCAAACCTTGTCTCGCTGTAGACGAAGCTTGCGTTCAGGATGAAGCGGTGCGTCACCCGACCTGGGGAGTCACCATCATCCCATCTGCATTGCCACTCGCTCAGCAGGCATTCCTCTAGTCGCGCCATCTTCTGCTTCCAGCTAAGATTTGCCAAATCTTCGCCGTATTGCCAATCGCTCTCCTCCAGCGGGTAGTCGCGCTTGAGTTTGAATTTGATTGCCAGGCATCTGGCGACCAGATCAAACGGGAGGGCTCCAGCAAGTACTTGCAGTGCCACGGTGGACACTGTTCGGCATACCGCCCAGCAAGCAATATGAGCGTTTTCAGACTCTTTTCATACACTTTTTTAGGGTTTTCTTTTCAGATGCTTATTGGAGTGCTGATTTATTTGGAAAAAATGCACTGAATAAGCGATTTAAACGAAAGTATTTTAATTTTTATAATAAAATTTTTATATTCGACTTAAAAACTAACAAAGTGAGAGAAATATGGAACCTTAAACTTAAATTTATATTTCTGACATGATGAGAAAAGCATGGAAATTTATACATTAATTCTTAAACATAATATATTTTATATCTTTCTATATATATAACGAGAAGGAACGTTTGAGTCGCTTCTGGGGACGCGATTCTACTTATACCCGTACTCATTCAGTATACGTTTTTGAGCTTATGATTTTTTAGAATTTTAGAATTAAAAAAAAATTTGCATTTTAAATTTTTTTTGTTACATCTGTTTACTACATCTACATCTACAATGTATATTCTACATCTAACATGTAGATTCTACATGTACAATTTAGATTCTACATCTTTTTCGCTAGAGGGCGCTCGCGCACTGAGCGCGGCAGAGTGTGCGAGCGAGAAAGAGAATGAGTAGCGGGTGTCTGGCTGAAGTAGGCGGGGGAACCAACAGAAAATTCATTTCTTAATTCTGGCTATAATTATGATCCGAACTGTTCCAGATTCGGCACTCTGGTAGATATGGTTATTCTCTACGATACTGCGTTTTCAGTTTTATCGTAGTTTCAGTTCAGTTTTATCAGGAAACCAAATTTGGTAGCCCTAGCTCTTGGTCCCGGCATCACGAGTGAACGGCTGGACCGATTTCGCTAATCCTTTTTTTTTGTAGTGTTGGTTATTGTCAGGAGAAGGTTTTAGGGTCTAGAATCCCCGATATATTGGCTGCAAAAAACGTGAACAAATGGTTATAGCTTTGACAGAGAGACCAATCAGTAGAAAAGCTACCTTGGTATACGAAACACTTCGATCATATGTAGCGTTGCAATAGTTTTCTTTAATTTACACAGGAATTTTCGTTTTTAAAAATGCCAGCAATAAGACGTACAGGCTTAAGTCGCATAACTCACAATTCTGCAAGTCACAGATATAGAAAAGCACGTCAAACCGACGAGCAACGCGAAGCGAGGAATGAAATTGAACGGAATCGGTGGAATCGAAATCATCAACAACATAGAAATGTTGCTTTAGACCCTTATCGAGCTGTATTCAATTATAACGCGGTAATAGATTACAGTTCACAGCAAATCGTTGCTTTTGGACAAATGAACGTTGTGTGTCAATACTGCAAGGCATTTAAGTTTAAAAATGAAGTTACTGGATTGTGTTGCGCGAACGGTCAAGTCAAAGTGATACCATTGGTACCGCCACCAGAGCCACTACATTCATTGGTTTCAGGAAATGGGCCATATTCTAATCTTTTTTTTTTAATTATATCCAGCAATATAATAATTGCTTTCAGATGACATCATTTGGCGCAACAAAAGTTATTCAAAATATTGTCGCAGAATATCCACGGATGTTTATTTAATTCTTTGATTTTCCGCAGGTCAAATGTTAGTACTCTTCTCCATTTCGTTCAGCCAGGAAGTGACTCTGTCTCCCTCGCTCCGATCTCTCGTTTAGTGTCCATCGATACTTATACGACCAAGACGATATTTTACGCAAGGTGCAAGAGTCGATATTATGTGGGTTAACAATACTAGTGATATTCCCTCTCTGACCTAATTCCACATAGTTCTAGTTCGCAGAACTAGAACTATCGAAACTTATTACGATATTTTATACAAGGTGCAAGATTAAATGTAAATACAATTGTAGGTTAACGATAATAATAGTAATACAATCTAACATCTGGGCCATCCTGACAATTAGATCGTCCTCGATCGTGAGTTTGTAATTAAGGTTAATTGTAATTATATGTGTTATTATATAAAATGTTAACTAACTAGTTCTGCGAACTAGAACTATCGAAACTTATTACGATATTTTATACAAGGTGCAAGATTAAATGTAAATACAATTGTAGGTTAACGATAATAATAGTAATACAATCTAACAGCTCGGCCATCCTGACAATTAGATCGTCCTCGATCGTGAGTTTGTAATTAAGGTTAATTGTAATTATATGTGTTATTATATAAAATGTTAACTACTTTGGTTGGAGTTATTTTCACACTGATTACGCCAATCGGCCCATTTCCTCAACCGGCATGCCTCTACAACACCGTCATACGGGATTTGACTTATCTTGCAATTTTCAATGTCGTTTAACACGTATCTGTCATTCGGCAATACCTTCCTGACGATGTACGGACCCCTGTATTTTGGAACAAATTTTTTATTTGTACCGATTGTGGTGTCAATGTTTCTCATTACAACGAAATCTCCCTCTAAGAACTCAATGTGGGTTTTGTGCTTCCTTTCAAAATACTCTTCACTCTATGCTCAATTTTATCTAAAGATTTCTTACGTATTGATTCTAAATCACCTTGTGGTTGGTCTTGCTTGTCATCTAAATATTCTGTCAACGCGTCATTATTACAACCCCTTTGCGGAACTCCAAATAACAAAACTGTGGGTAATTCTTTCGTGGTCGAGTGCACTGAGTTGTTAATTGCAAATTCTGCCTTTATCAAGAGTTTACTCCAATCTTCGTGTTTTATTGGCTCAGTTATTTTGGCCAACATAGCTTTTATGGTTCTGTTCACCCGTTCTACCTGACCATTCGCTTGAGGTGACGCAGTTGCTACTTTCACATGTTCTTTATTATTTTCTAACAGAAATTTACTAAATTCTAATGATGTAAAACATGATCCTCTATCACTTATAATTCTACGTGGACGACTATAGAATTGAAAATACTTTAAAAAACAACTGTTGACTTCTTTCGTGCTTGTCGTATTTACAGAAAACAATTTTACAAATTTCGTAAACGCGTCAATGATGACTAGCACATGCTTTTTCTTTGATATAATAGCGGGAAGTGGTCCAAAATGATCTACGTGCAATGTATCAAATGGGATTGGTCGCTTAGGAATATTGTGAAGTGTTCGGTTGTTTGCGTGTGTGGGCACTGAAAACATTATGCAATTTAAGCAGTTTCCTATAAATGAATCAATTTTAGATCTCATATTCGGAAACCAATAGTGCTGTTGTGAAGAATCTCATTATTATTATTATTTGTATTTTTAATATTTACTAATTAGTCAAAATCCTGAATACCATTATTGTTAACATAATTAATGTAAGAGAAAAATGGTCACACTGCCAATAAGAGAAAAATGGCCACACTAAGTATGATCGATAGTCAGTCGAGAGCGTAGAAGAAAACGAAGCGTATGTAAGCAGAGTAGTGGACATTTTTTGGTATTAACATTGAATATATTCCTAGGAAATAAAACACACATATAACCACGGCATTCAAGGTTGTAGTTTTATACGCATAACGCTAAGGAATCAACATCTTTTATTTCGCTTGTTTGTCAATGACGGTAAAGCTTCTGGCGCTTGCATGACCACGGCCGAACACGCGGTGCACGCAGAGTGAAGTACTCATTGGAGAAGCTACGGAACCCACAAGGAGACGGACGAGACTCGCTCGTGGGTGGTCAAGAAACACCAAGAGAACACGGAGGCCAACGTGGGTACGTGCTTGAGGACCACAGAAAAGGCGCTCTGTTCTCATGAACGTATGTGTGCGTGATCGTGCACATATGGTCATCTCACTCTAACCAACGAAGTTTCCTATACCGGCGACTGGAGGCTTAAGTGCGCAGTTGGCTGACGAAATTGGACAACACATTTTGGATGGTGGTGTTTGGTGAGTGGCAGTAGATTGTTGATTTGAGGAAAGGGTCAGTCTGTGGGCTATGTATACCAGAGCAATGAGCAAATTAAGGGCAGCAAATGACCAGCGCGAAGACACCGCTGAGATGGGAACCGTGGAAAAAGAATCCATACACAAGGAAGCCTCTAATACGGAGGAAGACGGTGCCGTCGCTTCAAAGGAATCACAATCAGGTATCGTCAACGCAATGTTGGAGATGTGGCGCCAAATGCAGGAAGGCCAGCAAGCTAATGCAATGCAAATGCAGCAGTTTCAAATGGAAATTCTGAGGATGAATCAAATTCAAATGGAAAAAACTAATATACTTCTGCAATCCCTTGGTATTAGTGGAGGAACAACTGGTGGGCCAGGGCCACCATCAACAACGGCCGAGTCCTCAGTGACAACGGATGCAGACTTACCACCAAGGCAGCCGGTTGCTGCTCAGGAAACGCATAGAAATTTGTACGATCTGCCGGAGTTTAACGGTGCCCCTGAAGAATGGCCAATGTTCAACGAAGCCTTCATTGTGACCACTGCAGAGTATGGTTACAGCGACAGGCAAAATTTGATACGCCTTCAAAAGGCTATAAAGGGCAAAGCTAGAGAGACTGTCGAGTGTTTGCTTATTCACAGTTCAAACGTTCCAAATATATTAGAAACACTCAAGCAACATTTTGGTAGACCCGAGAAACTTGTAAAAAGTCAGATTAGTCGCGTTAGAGAATTTCCAAGCATTCGCGAAGGTAGATTGGAACAATTAGTTGATTTTAAAATGAAAGTACAAAATTTGGCCTCATTTCTGGAAGCAGCTAGCGCACATCAGCAGCTAAAAAATCCAACGTTAATGGAAGAGTTAATCTTAAAGTTGCCGGTGCAGCAGAGATTGGAGTGGGCACGCCATTCCAAGCCATTAGGAGATGAAAAATCGATCCATCATTTAAGTCTATGGCTTCAGGGACTGGCCGAAGATGTGCAAGAAGCAGGATTGGTAGATGATCAGGTGACGTTCAAGCCAAGGAAAGAGAAGTCGAGATTATTTCATGCAAATGAAATGGGACCCGAAAAGGAGAAAGCATGCTCAGCCTGCCAGGGGAAACACGACTTGGACAACTGTAAGGTATTCGCGCAGATGGAGCTTCAGAAAAAATGGCTGCATGTACGGGAAGGGAAACTATGCTTTAATTGTCTCAACCAATGCCGGCTAGATGGTTGCTTAAAACGTATTCACTGGCTGCTCCACGAAGAATCCGTTAAAAATCCAGACGAGGAAATAAAGTTTACAGGTACAGCGACTCATGAGGAGAACTCGATTATTTTGTTTAAGATTCTGCCTGTCAAACTCCATGCCAACAACAAAATAGTGAGGTGCCATGCTTTCTTGGACGAAGGATCTGCGGTCACTCTCGTGAATGAAACCCTGGCAGACGAGCTAGGGTTGCATGGACCAAAGGAAACCCTGACACTACAATGGTTTGGAGAAAAGAGGTCAACCGAATTAGCAGGTCGTTTCAACATTGGAATATCTGATGAACGTGGTGACAAAGTTTACGAACTAAACGGAGTAAGGACCATAAAGGATCTACGGCTGCCGAAGCAGACCGTAAATAGGTGTGAGCTAAGTTCAAAATATCCACGCATAAAAAATATTCCAGTGAAAGGCTACAAAAACGCTAGACCTGAGATACTAATTGGATTAGATAATCTACATTTGATAGCTCCAAAGCAAATGAAATCTATGGGATATGTGGGGCCAGCCGTTACATTGACCAACCTGGGCTGGGTTGTGTATGGAAAATGTCGCGATGAAAACGGACACATGAACCATGTAAAGGGTGTACATCTGGTTAGGCATGATGACGAGCACATTGACCAATTGGTGCGAGACTACATCACTAACTCGGAAATGGATGTGCGAATCGTGAAGCACCATGTTGAAGGTCGACAAACTGAGAGATCGAATCAACTGCTATCTACCACGACAAAACGTATTGGTGACCGTTTTGAGACGGGACTACTATGGAAAGCGGATGACGTCGTTTTACCTGATAGCAAGAAAATGGCCTTAAAGAGACAACTATCTTTGGAAAGAAAGTTCAAACATGACCCAGAGTACTATGAAAAATACTGCAACTTGATGGAATCATACGAAGAGAAGTCCTACATACGGCAACTCGCAAGAAATGAACTGGAAGTGGACAACAAAAGGGGATTGGTTCCTGCCCCATTTCGGAGTTATTAATCCTAACAAGCCTGACAAACTACGAATCGTTTTTGATGCGGCCGCCGAAGTCGACGGAGTGTCGTTAAATTCAATGCTCATGACCGGGCCCGACGAGTGTCAATCGCTAACCGACGTTCTTATGAGGTTCAGGCAGAGACGGATTGGGGTCTGCGCTGACATAGCAGAAATGTTCCACCAAGTCATAATACGAAACGAGGATCGCTGTGCTCAACGTATACTATGGAGAAAAAATCCAGGGGACGAGATGAAGGTGTACGAAATGCAGGTTATGACCTTTGGAGCAAAATGTTCACCAGCTTCAGCTCAATACGTGAAAAATAGAAATGCACTCGAGTTTAAGGAATCGTATCCAGACGCCGTGAGCGCCATAATAAAGAACCATTATGTTGACGATCTGGTGCATTGTTTTTCGTCCGAAAAAACGGCCGTGAGGGTTGCGAAGGAGATTGTTGACATTCACAAGAGAGGAGGATTCGAATTAAAAAAGTTTGTATCTAATTCCAGTTTCTTCAACGGGATTTTTGGTAATGAGCAGGCAACCGAACTTGTAAGTCTTGATAGGGACGAATCTTCCCATTACCAAAAGGTTCTGGGAATGTACTGGTGTACACATAGCGACGAATTTGGGTTCTTGCTCTCGTTTAATAAAATTGACGCAACAATATTTTCAGAATCAAGAATACCGTCGAAACGAGAAGTATTGCGAGTCGTCATGTCTGTGTTTGACCCATTTGGAATTCTTGCTGAATATTCCCTGATCGCTAAGCTTCTCCTTCAGTCAATATGGCAAAAACGAACAGAGTGGGACCAGCCCATTGAGGATGATGACCTGAAGCAATGGAATTGTTGGTTGCGAAGTCTTGGTCAAATAAGCAAGATAAGAATACCCCGATGTTACGCCGAGGAGTTCTTTGACAAGCCAATCGAACTGCACATATTTTGCGACGCGAGTGAGTCGGCATACGCAGCAGTTGGCTACTGGCGTATACGTAAACAACTGGGATGGAAGACTACATTTATAATGGGGAAGACCAAGTGTGCCCCAATGAAATTATCAACGGTACCCAGACTCGAGCTGCAAGCGGCCGTACTAGGAACTCGTCTGAGGAAATGTATTCTTGAAGGCCATGACGTCAGCCCAAAATGTATCCATATGTGGTCAGATTCGAAGACTGTCTTAGCGTGGATCAAGTCAGATCATAGAAAATACAAACCATACGTAGGACACCGAGTCGATGAGATACTTGAAGCTACAAAGTTGGAGGATTGGCATTGGGTGCCCACCAAGGATAATCCTGCAGATTTTGGCACCAAACTCAGAACTGGTACACGAGAATCCTCCTGGCTGCAAGGCCCACGCTTCCTTCAAGAGGACGGAAACCTATGGGATGTAGGAGCTGCAGATATAGGTGAGACGGAGCTGGAGATGCGCAGCAAGTTCGTACTATCAGTTAATGAGGTGCTCTGTGATGGAACTGTCAACGTAGAGTTCAAGGAGCTTCTGGAGAAGTACTCGTCATTCACGAAACTGGTGCGAGTTGTTGCTTGGGTTAACAGGATGTGCAACCGCAAGATTAAACGGAAGAGCTATTTAGATGTAGCTGAAATTGAGGAAGCCGAGCTCATAGTGATCCGCAACGTACAGGATGTTGCATTTCATGATGAGCGGATGACACTATTGTCTGGAAAGACCGTCGAGAACGATAGCAAGCTGTGGAAATTGTCCCCGGCTATAGACGAACGGGGAGTAATTCGCATGAATGGGCGTATAAATAACGCATATGCTGTTGGAGAAGAAACAAGGCGTCCAGTATTAATGCCCCAAGGGAATTACGTCACAGCATTGGTCGTGCAACACTACCACGAGACATGGAAGCATCAAAATGAGAATACTATAGTAGCAGAAATACGCCGAAAGTATTACATACCGCACTGCCGACAGGAGGTTCGCCGCGTATCTAGGAACTGTCGGACTTGCAAAATCCTAAGAGCAACTCCAAAACCGCCACTAATAGGACAGCTCCCTAAAGACAGACTTTCTCCGTACGTACGCCCATTCTCGTATGTGGGAGTCGATTACATGGGACCGTTTTTAGTCGTAAGAGGAAGAAGCACAGAGAAACGCTGGATATGCATATTCACATGCCTTACAATAAGAGCGATTCATTTGGAGATCGCCAGAGACCTGACGACAGATACGTGCCTTCGAGTGTTGCATAACTTCATGGCACGAGTGTGGTGACCTGTACGGATCCGATCGGATAACGGGACAAACCTGGTGGGAGCTGAGCGTGAATTAAAAGAAACATTGCAGGTTCTGGACCTTGTGAATTACCCTTTTGGTTTGTCACCACAAAAAACCTACCCCTTTTTTTTTTTTTTTTTTTCCCCCCCCCCGGGGGGTTTTTGGGGGTTTTTTTGGGGGGGGGGGGGGGGGCCCCCCCCCTCTTTTTTTTTTTTTAATTTTTTTTTTTTATTTTTTCCTCTTTCCTTTTTTTTTTTTTTTTTTTCTTTTTCCCCCCCCCCCTCTCCTTTTTTTTTTTTATCCCGATGATGACCCGATAACCCCTAATCACTTTCTCCTAGGTTCTGCCAATTCTAGCCAAACACCACATCCACAAGAAGAGAAGTACCAGCCAACACGAAAGGACTGGCGTATTGCTCAGCAGATCTCACACTCATTTTGAAGCAAGTGGCTCAATGAGTACCTACCGGACTTATGCAGACGGACGAAGTGGTATCAACTGGTGCCACCACTGGCTGAGGACGATATCTGCGATAAGAATCTCCATCGCCCAACCAATGGAAAAGGGGAATGATCCTTGCAGTTACAGCTGGACGCGACGGACAGGTTCGCTCAGCAACTGTGAAGACGACCAGGCTTGGCCCAACTTGTATGCTGGCAAAGCTGATGTATTGTGAATCACAAGCGGGTTTGGTTCACGGTGGTGGGGATGTTGTGAAGAATCTCATTATTATTATTATTTGTATTTTTAATATTTACTAATTAGTCAAAATCCTGAATACCATTATTGTTAACATAATTAATGTAAGAGAAAAATGGTCACACTGCCAATAAGAGAAAAATGGCCACACTAAGTATGATCGATAGTCAGTCGAGAGCGTAAAAGAAAACGAAGCGTATGTAACCAGAGTAGTGGACATTTTTTGGTATTAACATTGAATATATTCCTAGGAAATAAAACACACATATAACCACGGCATTCAAGGTTGTAGTTTTATACGCATAACGCTAAGGAATCAACAAGTGCCTTAGGATTTCTTTCATACATTTTTCAGTTCCTAAATGACATAACTTCTCGTGAACTCTTCTGATTATGTGCGTTTCCATTTCAGCTGGGACATAAAATAATTCGACGTCATTCTCATTTAATCTATACACAATTCCATCACTCAAAGAAAATTTCTTAACAGGTCCATGTTCCAATTGTTCTTTCAATTTCTCTATATAGTTGTCTCTGTTTTGTGTTATCTGAAGCTGAAGACTAATGTCATCAATGTCAATTACGGAAACTATTCGGTCTTTGTTATCACTTTCATGAATTGTAACTACTGGCTCATATTCAAAATCTTGATTAAGCGCTGAAGGATATCTACTAAGCGTGTCAACATGGGCCATATATTTTCTACTGCGATGTTTCAGAGTGTAATTATAATTAGCTAACTCCATGGCCCATCTGGCAATACTTGAATTAAGGCGTCCTATTCCTAAACATAAGACTACTGCGTTTCAATCCGTTATAATTTTGAATGGAATTCCTTCTAAATAGATTCTAAACTTCCTTAATGAATAAATCACCGCTAATGTTTCGAGCTGGAAACTTTCATATCTTGCTTCTAGTTTGGTCACTCTCTGTGAAAAAAATGCCGTTGGGTGAAACTTATCATCATTTTGTTTCTGCAACAAAATTCCACCAAAACCTTCACTACTTGCATCACAATGCAGCTCTGTTTCTCGATTTGGATTATAAAGAGCCAATACTGGGAACGAAATTAGTTTCTCTCGCAGATATTCAAAAATTTGTATGCACTTGTCTTGAAGTTCAAACTTAGCCCCTGGTTTCGTAAGTTCCTGTAATGGTTTTGCTATTTTTGAGTACGGCGGAATAAAACGCCTAAAATAGGAGAATAATCCTAAACACTTTTGCATTTCATGGCGATCCTTTGGCAACGGAAGATTCTTAATTGTTGCTGTGTGCTCGCAGTTTGGGCTTATTCCTTTTCCATTTTGCATAAACAATCATAAAGAAACATCAAACAATTAAAAGTTACCTTGTTTAATGTCAAAATCCGATTGGCTCACCATCCCCTGTAAAAAGTAGATCAAGATTTCCCGAACCACTTGTTTTACAAAATGGGAATAGGGAAATGTTGTAATATAAATAATTATCGACGACTCCAGCTAAGCTGCTAATTTCTCAACATTTTGCATAAACAATCATAAAGAAACATCAAACAATTAAAAGTTACCTTACTAAATGTCAAAAACCGATTGGCTCACCTTCCTTCGTAACAAGTGGCTCACGATTCCCCAAACCAATATTATAACAAAATGGCCGCAGATAAACTACGCAATGCTAGTTGCATGAAAAATTTCCATTTTTTTTAATATTTAATTTAATGTGTTACATATTTAATTTTAAAATAATTAATATTTAAATTGAATATGCTTAAATTAATTTATAAGTTAAATTAGTTAGTTAGTTTTTCCTAAGCGGACAAACGCACACCAAAAACACGTCTGGTCACAACGAAAGAGAACGACCGCCATTCTGAAAAGCTGATAAATGCAGATGTAAATGAAAAAATAGGTGCTTAAATAGTCACTACTTTTTAAATTTAACTGGTCACTTATCTTATTATCATCATTTCCATCCTTCACTAAATCATTGTTATTGCTATCTGATAATCTCAACTCATTGTTTATATTTGTCAATACTATGTTTTCAATTGGGTCGCCGTCAATGTTTACCAATATTTTATTTTCAATTTCACTGTCAATGTTTACTAATACTCTTTTTTCAATTAAGTCACTGTCACTAATTTCTACAGTTCTGTTTTCTATTCAGTCCCTGTCACTGTTCACTAATATTCTCATTCCTATTAAGTCACTGTCACTGTTCACTAATATTCTATTTGCTATTAAGTCACTGTCACTGTTCACTAATATTCTATTTAATATTAAGTCACTGTCACTGTTCACTAATATTCTATTTCCTATTAAGTCACTGTCACTGTTCACTAATAATCTATTTTCCATAATGACTTGCATTACTCGTTTTAAATTTTCAATTCTATTTTCAAAAATCAATTTTATTCCATAATGTTCAAGGAAACTACGCCCCAGAAGGACATTACTAGATACATAATTATTGGGTACAACGTAAAATATGAGTTCTTTCTCTATGTTATGAAAATTTACTTTAACAATTATTTTTCCAAAAGTGCTTATTCTTGAACCATTTACTCCACAATATTCAGTTGGTCTTAGTACATCATCAAAATTTACATAAGGCATCGCCGCACGCTGCATCAAATTAATAGCGCTACCGGTGTCCAACATGGCAGAAAGAAATTTAATATTATACCTGCGTTTTATATCAGTGTAAAAATATACCCCTACCTGATTCATAATAGGAACAAACATATTGTGCTGCTCTCCGTCGTCCATCATCGGCTGGTTGCTGGCTGTATTCACGGATCGTTGAGTTGGCACAGGCTTCTGTTGGCAATCCTTCACCTTGTGCTGCATGGACCCACACTGGAAGCACGATCCCTTCTCCCGCAGAGGTGCGGGACACGATGAAGCGTAATGTCCATGCGCTGAACAATTATAGCAGCGCACCTGGTTCTGGTCAGGTCCTGATGCACTCATCTCAGAGCGCTTGAAATTCGTCTGGGTACTCTTCCTTAAAGCCTCGTATTGACGGGCCAGCTCCTTAAGTTTTCCAATGGTCGTCGCTGAATACAATAAGGCGATACTGGTAGAACGATCGCGAAAACCATCAATGATAAACTGAATCGTTAATTTTTCTTCGATGTCGGCACGCATAGCAATTTCTTCCATCAGAAGAATGTATCCCATTACGAAGTTCTTCCCTGGATTGACAGTGGTTTCCTTCAAGAGCAGTAACACATCAGCAGTTGAATTACTGCGACCAAAAGTTTTCAGGAAGTTTTCTTTAAACTCATCGTAAGTCTTCGATTTGTCGACACGCATGAACAAGTCCGCCTCGGTTCCCGCTTTCATCAACATTCGCACACAGCGAAGTCGAAAATGGTTGCTTTCGTTCACGCCTCTGCACATCCGTTCAAAATCCAAGATCCATTTGGAGCCTTCATCATTTTCACTGGCGGGGGAAAGGGACAACAAGCTGCTTAACCATTCGGATATCGTCCGTCACATTATTATCCATTGTCATTAGAGAAGCTAGTTTCTTCTTCTTCTCAGCCACCCTTATTGCTGCGTCGAGCAAGTCTTCTTCTTCTTTTAAATCGTCCATCTGATCGCTTTCAGACACTTTTCCCTCTATGTTAACGTTATGGTGGTTTTCAATTTCCAATTTCTCCAGACTTTCAGATACCTCCTCCATTCCACCACTTATGGCAAGTTTGCGTAGCTGTCTTAGTGTTGCGCTGGCTGGAAAAATTATCCCATTCTCCAGCAGCCACTCTGTAATTTTTTCTTTGTCCATCATTTCATCAGCCATTTATGAAATGATGAAAAAATTTATTGTCGTGGATGCCACTGATCCTATACTTATGTAGGCTTGTACTTTAAAGTGTCTCGATCCCACTTCTGAAGTTATTGTCGCAGAATATCTACGGATGTTTATTTAATTCTTTGATTTATTCCGCAGGTCAAATGTTAGTACTCTTCTCAATTTCGTTCAGCCGGCAAGTCCCTGTCTCCCTCGCTCCGATCTCTCGTTCCGTGTCAATCGATACTTATACGACCAAGACGATATTTTACGCAAGGTGCAAGAGTCGATATTATGTGGGTTAACAATACTAGTGATATTCCCTCTCTGACCTAATTCTACATAGTTCTAGCACTAACCATACAGAATATAGATGTGCCAGTTCATACAACGAAAGGGGCGCAGCTGAGCTTGCAGCGAACGTTCCCAGATCTTCGGCTTTGGGAATGGCCGCGTTCGGCTCTATGAATGGCCGCGATCGGCTCATGACGGCACACTAGCCGACTGGCAGCAAGCATGCATGTGTTGTGTACGTGTACACTCCAAAATATATGATTGTATGCATAGAATAATTTTTAGCTGCCGAAACCGACTTTGTTCGAGATTTCAGTTTACGTAAACGTGTGTGTGCCATGTATTCACACATACTGTGCTTGTGTGTGGGCTCTACAATTGTTGGCCGCTTGAATTGGTTTTTCGTTTTGATTTGAGGGCTGATGTGATGTAGCGACCTATTCAGGGCCGCATCAACCCTCAACCGGGCCCTGGGCAACCATCAATCTGGGGCCCTCCTTTAGTTTGTATTTTTCTGCCGCGTTCAGTGCGCGAGCAACCCCTAGCGGAGGAGATGTAGAATATGAATGGAACATGTACAATCTACATGTTAGATGTAAAATAGACATTGTATATGTAGATGTAGATATCAGATGTAGCAAAAAAATGTAAAATGTAAAATTTTTTTTTTTTTTTTAATTCTATAAAATCATAAGCTCAAAAATGTATATACTGACTGAGTACGGGTATAAGTAGAGTCGTGTCCGCAGAAACGACTCACACGTTCCTTCTCGTTTTTTTCTCATATTATTCATTACCCACTATTTCTTTCCTAGCATAAGTATCATTATCTTTTATTAACCGAAATATATAATAAGTAAATTAAACTAAACGTTGGTTAGTGGGACCGATGACCTCTGGGGAGCAGTCAGGTACCATCACTAAAAACCCAGCAGTCAGGAACCATCACTAAGAACCAAGAACCAGCACCCAGAACCAGGAACCAGCAGTAGGAACCAAGAACCAGTACCAAGAACCGAGAACCAGCACCAAGAACACGACAGGAACGCCATTCTGAAAAGCTGATAAATGCAGCTATAAATTAGATTTAAATACAAATATGCCCGTAAAAATAGGTGCTTACGCAGGACAATACAATGATGAGCATATGAATAGGGAATGTTATAATATAAATGAATATCGACGACTACAGCTAAGCTGCTAATTTCTCAACATTTTGCATAAACAATCATAAAGAAAAATCAAACAATAAAAGTTACTGTTGAGCTACTTAGCTTCTTCAGTAGCGTTGTTTTGCCAGATTATTTAAGAGACGACGATTGTTCAGTTAATATATTCACAGTTTATTGTACTTAAGTTAATATATATGTTTTATCCACAACTAGCGAAAGGTGTGCGGATTTGATAACGAGAGTTAACGATGGGTCGATTGAAGACGCGGGGGCCGGTTCAAGACGGTTGAAGTTGTTAGGTTTATGTAAGGTTTAATTTAGAACTCTGTGGCAGGCAGGTCACTGTGCCAGACAGCAAAACGTTTAACTACGGTGATGATCGAATCTGAAGTGTCTTCTGCTTTCTCTGACGAGCCTCCCCCACAGCGGCTGTCGAACGCCGACAGAGAGCAAAGCACCAGATAGAGCATAAGCAAAGCAAACAAAACGGTAATAAAGAGAGACGTTACATTTAAGAGATGTTACATATGGTCTCATTGCTCATTGTGCTGCCATGGGCCGGCGCTTAGCCGAACATACTCCCCCCGTTGAAGAGCCGCGGATCTTTAACGTCCTTATTTTGCAGCACTGTTGTTGTCTTCAGCACCGTCTTCAGTACCGCTACTCCGGACTTTATTTCTGACCCTATGCTGGGTCGAGCGAGGGGCCACTTCAGATGAGCTACCTGAAAATAGAGAAGCAAAAAGTGGAGCTGCCTTGAGAGACGGAGAAACCTCTCCTGCAACTATCCATCCCAGTCTGGTCTCCTGAAGACGTGGCAGTCCAGTTCCCAACTTGATATTGCCAGCGCATAGAAGCTCAAAGAACAGAGCCGCTCCAATCAGAATATCAACTGGCTGGGGCTGGTGAAACTTCTGATCCGCCAGAGGTATGTTGGAGGGCATGTTCCAGCGATTAATGTCGTGGATACCGTTGGGTTGGTTACTCGTAATGGTTGGAGCAATAAGTGCCGTAATGGTCGCGGCATAGTTGGACGCGTGTGATTCCAGTTGGATATCGACGCAGCATCCTTCGGATATGGCACATGAATCGCTTAGACCAGAAACGGAAACTTCCGACTCTTTCTTCTGTAGCTGCAACTGTT
The DNA here is from genome assembly GCF_018151105.1 of Drosophila obscura. Classification (NCBI taxonomy): domain Eukaryota; kingdom Metazoa; phylum Arthropoda; class Insecta; order Diptera; family Drosophilidae; genus Drosophila; species Drosophila obscura. Next base: position 76,688 of record NW_024542847.1, read on the forward strand.
GAGCCAGACGAGAAGTGACGAAATGCACCTGCGATCCAGAATCGAGCAGGGCACGGCAAGGAATCAACATCCCGGAGCGACTCCTTACGCTGATTATGGCAGTGGGCAAAATCACAGCGTCCCGTCGATGACTCTGGGCCAAGAGCGACGTGGCTGACGATGTTACGGCATGTTCAGCGACAGAGGGTATCGCAGGAATTCGTAGAGTCGATGTTGATTTGAAGAGTTGAGGCAGAATGGCTTGAGAAATGTAGGACGAAGACTCGAAATGAAGTAGTGTGTGATGCTTAGCACCACATACTCGGCAGGATCGTAAACGACATTCACCTTGCTGATGGCCTGATCGGAGGCAGTTGGTGCATAGGGATAGCTTATTAGCTTCCTGGATCCGAAGTCGAGCAGAAAGGTTGCTGAACTGAGAACATCGATATATCGAATGGGCCTCTCCAACATGATCCGTCCGCATTGTTGAGCATGGGAGCATTGTGGGCTGCCGCTTGTTCAACTCACGCTTCATGCGAATTTCCAGCATGACCACGCATTCGTCAAACTCCTCCCTCAAGGGACTGCCAATCTCATCGAGATCAATCCTCTCCAGGGCATTATGGTGCTCGTTGAACGAAGCAACCAGATCCGCTAGCAACTTTAGTCGCACATTTAACTCCTCCTCACTGAGTTCGCCAATCCTCTCCTTGCCGACGACAGTTTCCATTCTCCGTGCTGCTCCTACCATGGATTGCACCTTGCGCTTGTTGAATGCAGCTTCCGAATCGACGAACAAAGGTGAGGGGGGCGAGATTGAAGGGGTGCTATTAGAAGCCATCGTGTATGCTCAGTAGAAAGCTGGGTTTAGAGTCACTGAGCGAGTGTAGAGGTTAACAGCCGGTGAATAACCTCGAGCAGTTTTACATGAACTGTACAATCGATCGCAGCGTTCAAAACACACGGTCTTGCAGTTTTACAGATCAGCAGCGTGAGCGAACAGTTTGAAACGCACTGCACTTGTGCATCCGACAACAACAAAAGCATGCACACTGAGAGCACGAAACCGAAACGAAACAGCAGAAAGCAAGCAGACCGCAAAGCAGATGACGCGAGAACCATTTCTGTTGCTTGTGCACATACGACAAACCGAAAAACCGTGGTTCAAAGCAAATTTATCCAACGAAAATGTTATGTTTTTTGTGATAAAATTTAACGAGTTTATGTTTCTATCACGTCGGGGTCACCAAATGTTGAGCTACTGAGCTTCTTCAGTAGCGTTGTTTTGCCAGATTATTTAAGAGACGACGATTGTTCAGTTAATATATTCACAGTTTATTGTACTTAAGTTAATATATATGCTTTATCCACAACTAGCGAAAGGTGTGCGGATTTGATAACGAGAGTTAACGATGGGTCGATTGAAGACGCGGGGGCCGGTTCAAGACTGTTGAAGTTGTTAGGTTTATGTAAGGTTTAATTTAGAACTCTGTGGCAGGCAGGTCACTGTGCCAGACAGCAAAACGTTTAACTACGGTGAATCGAATCTGAAGTGTCTTCTGCTTTCTCTGACGAGCCTCCCCCACAGCGGCTGTCGAACGCCGACAGAGAGCAAAGCACCAGATAGAGCATAAGCAAAGCAAACAAAACGGTAATAAAGAGAGATGTTACATTTAAAAGATGTTACATATGGTCTCATTGCTCATTGTGCAGCCATGGGCCGGCGCTTAGCCGAACAGTTACCTTGTTTAATGTCAAAAACCGATTGGCTCACCATCGCCCGTAAAAAGTAGCTCACGATTTGCCGAACTACTATTTTTACAAAATGGGCGCAAATAACTACGCAATGCTAATTGCATGAAAAATTTCCATTTTTTTATACCCGTACTCAAAAAAGAGTTAAGGGGTAAATTAGATTTGTGGTAAAAGTGGATGTGTGTAACGCAGAGAAGGAAACGTTTCCGACCCCATAAAGTATATATATTCTTGATCAGCATCAATAGCCGAGTCGATATAGCCATGTCTGTCTGTCCGTCTATCTGTCTGTACGTCCAAAGACAATACATATAAGTATAAGATGCGTAACGCTCATACATTTGAATTGCCATATGCAAGCAAATTTTTCGGCCAGCGACGAAATTCGCACCATCTCGCTCGCATAAATTTGAGAGCGTACGAATCTAAAAATAGAATCCGCTTGCATGTGTGAGTACACACAGAACAGCAAGTGCGTATGTGTGCGTACTTGTGCGAAGCGGACGATTTTCGAGACGAAAACCTGTTAATGAGTTGAGAGACGAAATTATTTACCTTACACTTCTTTTTCACACGTCGCACGCTGAATACCCTAATGGCACTTATTCCAATGTGAAGTCATGTATAAATATATTATGTATTTTTATATATGTATATCCGATCATTATTATCGAATATACCATCTTAAAATAAATTATCGTTGGAGGGATATATACAATATAACAGTATTTTAATATTGGGGTGGTAAGCGTCTTGCCAAATTAACTTACAATTATAAAGTGAAGGGTATGTTTCGACAGCGCTGTAAAAAACGTATGCATGTGCACACATACAGTCTGACGACTCGGCTCGGCTGTCGCATCTGCAAAGAACCAACTTCGTATGCTGTATGCATACAAGACAGCGGATCGCTCTAGAGCGCTCTCTCTCTCTAAAAAATTTCAAGAGAGCCTGGAGCCAGCTCTAGAGCCAGCATGCAAAATTCGTGTGCAAAAATTTCGTATGGCGTTATGTATCTTATACTTACACCGTCTTGTTGAGCGCCTAGATCTCAGAGACTATAAGAGCTAGGGCAACCAAATTTGGTTTTCAGACTCATGTGATATCACACTGCTACAAGTGTATTTCAAAATTTCGCCCCGCCCCCTTCCACCACCACAAAGGACGAAAATCTGTGACAGGCACATTTTTAAAGATACGATAAAACTAAAAACGCACTATCGTAGAGAATGCCCATATCTACCAGATTGCCGAATCTGAATTAGATCGAATCATAATTATAGCCAGAATGAAGAAATTAATTTTCTGTTGGTTCTTCCGCCCCCTCCTGACAGAGACCCGCTACCTATCTCTTACTCGCTCGCACACTCTGCCGCGTTCAGTGCGCGAGCAGCCCCTAGCGGAGGAGATGTAGAATATAAATGGTACATGTACAATCTACATGTTAGATGTGGAATATACATTGTAGATGTAGATGTAGATAACAGATATAGCAAAAAAATGTAAGATGTAAAGTTTTTTTTAAATTTTTAATTCTAACGAGAAGGAACGTGTGAGTCGCTTCTAAAGACGCGACTCTACTTATACCCGTACTCAGTCAGTACATACATTTTTGAGCTTATGATTTTTTTGAATTTTAGCATTACAAAAAATTTGTACATTTTACATTTTTTTGCTACATCTGTTATCTACATCTACATATATTATGTATATTCTACATCTAACATGTAGATTATACATGTACCATTTAGATTCTACATCTCCTCCGCCAGGGGTTGCTCGCGCACTGAACGCGGCAGAGTGTGCGAGCGAGATGGAAAATGAGTTGTGTCGTCGTTGGCTGACAGGGGCAGGGGAAGCAACTGAAAATTAATTTCGTCATTCTGGCTATAATTATGATCCGATCTGATTCAGATTCAGCAGTCTGGTAGATATGGGCATTCTCTACGATACTGAGTTTTTAGTTTTATCGTGTCTTTAAAAATGTGCCTGCCACAGATTTTCGTTCTTTGTGGGGGCGGAAGGAGGCGAGGCGAAATTTTGAAATACACTTATAGCAGTGTGATATCATATGAGTCTGGAAAACAAATTTGGTTGCCATGGCTATATCAACTCGGCTATTGATGCCGATCAAGAATGTATATACTTTATGTGGTCGGAAACTTTTCCTTCTCTGCGTTACACACATCCACTTTTTACCACAAATCTAATATACCCCTTAACTCTTTTTTGAGTACGGGTATAAAAAATCATAAGCTCAAAAATTTATATACTGACTGAGTACGGGTATAAGTAGAGTCGCGTCCCCAGAAGCGACTCACACGTTCCTTCTCGTTATATTGAATATGTTTTATGTTTAAATTAGTTAGTTAGTTTTCCCTAAGCGGACAAACGCACAAGAAAAACACGTCTGGTCACTACGAAAGAGAACGAACGCCATTCTGAAAAGCTGATAAATGCAGCTAATAAATTGGATCTAAGCACAAATATGCGCATAAAAATAGGTGCATAAGCGGGACAATACAATGATGAGCATATGAATAGGGAATTTTATAATATAAATTGTGATGGAGCAGACTCCTACACAACGACAGGGCAGAGGAACTAGGAGCCAGCACCGGCAAATGAAACTGCCGAGACTTTTGATTTTTCTGTTATTATTTCTTATATATTTTTTTTTTTCTCATATTATTCATTACCCACTATTTCTTTTCTAGCATAAGTATCATTATCTTTTATTAACCGAAATATATAATAAGTAAACTAAACTAAACCAACGTTTAGGGTTAGTGGGACCGATGACCTCTGGGGAGCAGTCAGGTACCATCGCTAAAAACCCAGCAGTCAGGAACCATCACTAAGAACCAAGAACCAGAACCAGGAACCAGCAGTAGGAACCAAGAACCAGTACCAAGAACCGAGAACCAGCACCAAGAACACGAAAGAGAAACACCGAACGAACGAAAAGGGAGGATACGCTTAAGAGATCGATAGGCGGGCCTAAGCAAAGAGAACGGAGCTGGCCGTCGGGAGAAGAGAGCCCTAGCCAAGCAAAGCTGGCACGCGGCAGCAAAGATGAGCGAAAGAGCGCTTGGCAGGACTGCCACGCGTCAGAAATATGAGCGGCAGAGCCAACGACGCAATTCTAGCGCAAAGCCGAAACCACCCCAAGCCAGCCCACAGCAGCCGAGAGAGGAGCAGCGCCGCAACGCAAGAGATAATCGACGATCGGCTCAGCGTTCGGCAGCTAAGCTACAAAGTGGCCGAGGGCCGGGCAGAATTACCGGCGGAGGCCGGATCAAGCGGCTTGGCACGCGTCAAAAAAGAGGCGAGCGGGGAGTCGAAAAATGGTGTCAAAAGCGAGAAGTTCAGTTCCAGAGCAGGGTCCAGACCTAGTGCGATCGCCGTGACCCCCCGCCCCCAGGATTTGTGCCAACGACAACAACACAGGACCCAGCTAACGATATCGACGGAATCCTGCCCGCTGGCCACCGAGAATCAGCGGAATAGCACCAAACCAGGCGAAAAGAGGACGGGTAAGCCGGCTCACTTACGTGGGTGTGTAGGGAGAGAAGGAGACGGTGCGATAGGTAGGGACCCAACCACGGATATAATAAATAATATATATAAAAGGCTCTTGGTTATTGTATCGGCTGCCCCAAAACCACTCCATCCCTCTTCCACTATCCTTGGGGAGACGGACCATAGCATCGGTACGCGGTCAAGCACGGTGACTGTGATCCGCCCCTCCCCCTTCTAGTAACCCGTTTCCCGTAGAAAACCTTGCCTTTTTCCCCCCCGAGGACCAGTTAAAAGGTGTGTACGCGGGCAAGCACGGCATCCCCGAAACTGGATTCCCCATTCCCCTCGAGCATTTCCTTCCCATGCCTGGCTGTAAGGGCCCCGTTCCGGTCCACGCGCGGAGCGCCGCACTTTTCCCTCGCCACTCATTCCAATCTCTAGGTCCCAAAAATACAAATAGGCTGTATTAGAATCGGGCCCTGGACAGACTGAGAGGCTGTACCCCGGCCTGAGAAAACATCCTTACAGATGGCGCCCGAGCAGGGACTCTTAGAGAAGAAATTTGCGAAAAATAGTGTAAGAAATTGTAGGAGCAACCAGCGATAAGTGGTATGAACACCAGTACAGCGTAGATCAGCCTCAGAGGAATACCCACCCCCAAAGCCAAGATCACAGACCCAGCCCCTTATATCTCGTGGGACGACGACAGGGACACCATAGAATCATCCAAGAACAAGGAGCCGAGCAACAACACACGAAAAAAAAAAAAAAACCGCAGGCAGCAGAAATCAGCACCATACATTTTTTTTTTCGATCCTCCAACCCATGTACAGCTGAGGCTGGTTTTCTTAGCTCCTCGCAGCCACGCGCCAAGAGAAGTTTGGCAACAGCGCAGCCACGCGGTCGCAGCATCGCCACGCGCAGATCACGCGACATGAAAATCGGCAACCGCGCAATTACGTTTTGCGGTCGGCCGTAGCAGCAGCGACGCCCGAAAACACATTGGCGCACGTGTGAGAAAGAGACAGCAGGTGACGCCGAGAAGTGCGGCAATAGCAGCAGCGACGCCCGAAAACACATTGGCGCACGTGTGAGAAAGAGACAGCAGGTGACGCCGAGAAGTTCGGCAACAACGCAACCACGCGGTCGCAGCATCGCCACGGGCGGATCACGCGACGTGAAAATCGCCAACAGCGCTTCGACGCCCCAGAGGGGCAGCAGCGACTAAACTACACGGCGACGGTAACTACGCAAGAACAACATAAGGCAGCGCCCAAGCCCAGGAAAGGGGAGTGGAGTTCTAGCGCTCGATGTGAACAGTGAACAAAATAAAAGCTCTAGCTTCCAACGGAAAAGACACTCTAACAAATAAAAGCCCTGATCATAAATCCTTTAGTGCCAAACCAAACATCCTTCCGCAGGATCAATCACCTAGTATCGCGCCGCGAATCCTGACAAAGGATCAAAAGTCCTTAGTGCCAAACCAAGCATCCTTCCGCAGGATCACCCGCCTTGTACCAACCGTTTGGTAACGCGCCGCGTCTCGTGCCAAAGTGCACCGATCCCTAGTGCTGTGCCCATAGCCCTTGCCAAGGACCACCGATTCCTAGCACTGTGCCGTGCACCCGTGTCCAGAAGGAGTACTTATTCCCCCGCACCAAGCCACCTAGCCCTGCACGCTACGACCTCAAAGGGGAAACATGGGCTCGCGCTGGATATCCTACCGTCGGAAAAACGAGCTACAAGGATTGGCCCAAGAGTTTGGACTCGAGGCTGCCGGAACGGTGGATGAGCTCCGAAGCCGGATCGCCGGGTTTATTTCACGCGGCGGCCACTCGGAGGAAATTCAGGCAAGGATAGCTGAGTTCGACACCCACTTCGGCAATATCCCCAATCCCAGGGACCCACGAAGCCCCGCAACGTCTCCAGGACCAGAGACGCGAGCAAAGGAGGAAGGAGGCAGGGATAGGAAGCAGCTCTTATTGGTGATCCCTGAACCAGGCAACACGACCCGACAGGCTGGCCCTAATCTACAGGTCGCCCCATGACCCTCAGGACACCCCCAGGACAAGGAACGGTGGCCTCCGAGCCACCGCCCACCGACGGAAACCTCCAGCAAGGCCCAATTCTGGAACTGCCACAATGGGTACTCCCCGAGTTGCCCAGCACGAGCCAAGGATTGGGGATCAGTGCCGCTGGACCCCGTGACACGACCGCTGAGCCACAAGCTGGCCAGGGTAACCACCAGCAGCCCAACCGACAGGAGCCACCCCAAATGGCCGTGGCTGAACCATGCAGTATGCCTCGAAGGCCAGGACCTAGCACCACCGGGCCACGTCCCACCGGGAGTCAGCCATCAATCGTCGACAGCCACTACCAACCTGGTCTGTCTCAGGGACAACGGGCCCCCCACTCAGGAGGCGAGGTCTCGTCTTCCCTGCTGGCAGACAAGCTCAGGAAATGGGGGCTCACGTTCAATGGCCATACGGACCCTCTGGCATTCATCGAACGACTAGAGGAGCGGGTCGAGTCGTACGGAGGAAGCCTGGAGCAACTGCCACGAGCCGTATCCGGTCTCTTGACAGGTAAGGCCGAGGGGTGGTTTCGAACCTTTCAGATGCAAGGCCAGAACTGGACAGATTTCCGGAAGGAATTCTTGGAGTTTTTCTTGCCGCCTTGAGGCCCAAGGAGTCCTTCCGGGACTACCTGATCGAGCTGCGACTGATGATGCAGCGGGCTCAGTACACTCGAGAACAAGAATTGGACCGGATTTACGAGAATCTCCGACCAGAGTATCAAATGTATACTCGCAGGCAATACTTCCACTCGCTGACGGAATTAACTCAGCTCATCTCGGCATATGAGACCTCCAGGAACCGCGGCCCATCGCGCACCAGCGTATCTACACCGACGTACCTACAGCGGGCCCCGCACGGAGGCCAAGGGGCCACAAACCAACGGGGTGCTAACCACGAGGCATCCGGAAGGTCAGAGGCCGCCCATCTAGGGAAACGGCCGGATGAGGAGGGACCAGTCGACGTGCGACGGGCCTGCCGGAAGTGCGGAGAAGATGGACATTTTCGTAGCGACTGCAACAATCAACAGAAGCTATTCTGTTGGGAGTGCGGCCGCCGAGGAATCCGGACTATCAATTGCTGCCGAAAGCTCGAGTCGGGAAACGAGTCGGGTCTCCGCCCCACTGGGACACGGGCGGAGACGCACACCCAAGATCCGGGGACATCCACCCACTAAGCATGGCAGAAGGGAGGATCGTGGCTCTGGTGACCATCAATGGAAGGGCTTGCTCAGCCACACTCGACACAGGGGCCACCCGGTCTTTCATTAGCCGGCGGATAGCGGACGAGATAGGAACGGCAGAAAACCAACGAGCGGTGAGAACCAGGATCAGCCTAGCCGACCACTCAAGGACCACTCACACAGGCAGTAGCAGCGAAGGTGCGCCTCGACCAGCAGGAAACACAGGTATCTCTCTTAGTGTTACCCACAGTACTGGATGACATCATTCTGGGGCTTGACTTTCTGTGTGGTATCCGTGCAAGGATTCACTGTGGACGAGCGTATCTGCAAGTCAAGCGGCGCCAACACCCTCCTGAGAACACACCAGAAATCACGGCGTCACTGGGTCCAAGAACGGTGACGTTTGCCGACCCAATAGTCATGAACGACAGCCTGACCACCACTCAAACGCCCTTGCCCACAACACTGGGCACCAACCAAATGAACAGCCATAGCCAAGCAGGACACGACAACCAAAGCAGGACAACAGATTCGACACCCAAACCGGACCCAAGCCCGATTACGACAAGGAAAGCTGCGACACCGATGGGTCCAACCATGGCCAGTTCCCTCATTCGTAGCACGCCTGCAAAGCATCACCAGGACCAAGTGACTTCGGCCCAGATGGCTGTGGCTCCGCTGAACCAATCCACGGCCAGTCAGACGAACCGAGAGTCACCTTCAAAGCATCGCCAGGACCAAGGGACTTCGGCCCAGATGGCTGTGGCTCCGCTGGACCAATCCAGGGCCAGTCAGACGGACCGAGAGTCGCCTTCAAAGCATCGCCAAGACCAAGTGACTTCGGCCCAGATGGCTGTGGCTCCGCTGGATAAACCCAGGGCCAGTCAGGCGAACCGAGAGTCGCCTTCAAAGCATCGCCAGGACCAAGTGACTTCGGCCCAGATGGCTGTGGCTCCGCAGGACCAATCCAGGGCCAGTCAGACGAACCAAGAGTCGCCTTCAAAGCATCGCCAGGACCAAGGGACTTCGGCCCAGATGGCTGTGGCTCCGCTGGATAAACCCAGGGCCAGTCAGACGAACCGAGAGTCGCCTTCAAAGCATCGCCAGGACCAAGTGACTTCGGCCCAGATGGCTGTGGCTCCGCTGGATCAATCCAGGGCCAGCCAGACGAACCGAGAGTCGCCTTCAAGTACAACGGGAACAACAGCTACGACTCACCAGGAACGAAAGAACGCGGCCCCATGTCTGAAATTACATCGAGCCGCGACTAACAAGCGAGGGGTCATCAGACCAAGCAACCCAATAGGTGAATGCAGCACCCCGACACCACGGGACGACTCCAGCCAGAAAAGGACGACGGACTACCAGCTGGCACCACGGGCCGACTCTAGAACAGCTCGAGAACGGAACCCGTTTCGTACAGTTGACAAGGACTACGACAGAGCGGTATTGGCGGCCGCCACCGCCATGGAATTGGAGGACCTCTCTCCTTGGCAACCAGCCCAAGACCCGGAACCACCTCCCACGCCCTGGGCAGCCAAATTTCTGGAAGAAGAATTGGCCAAATTTGAGGGACTAAGCGGAATCTCCCACATCGCAGAGCACACCATCACCATGAGGGATGACAAACCTGTGAAGCAGCGTTACTTCCCGAAAAACCCTGCCATGCAAAGAATCATCGATGCCCAAGTAACCGAGCTGTTACAAGACGGACGAATCGAGCCATCCAAGAGCCCACACAGCGCGCCGATTGTGTTAGTGGGGAAGAAGACAGGAGAGATGCGGATGTGCGTGGATTATCGGCAACTGAATGCGCGATCTGTGCCCGACGCCTATCCGCTCCCCCGGATCAGTCACATTCCCGAGAGACTCCGTAATGCCCGCTACATATCAACACTGGATCTCAAGAATGGGTATTGGCAAATCCCAGTGGCCAAGGATAGCAGAGAGGCGACAGCGTTCACCGTCCCGGGCAGAGGACTGTTCCATTGGAAAGTCATGCCTTTCGGCCTGCACTCAGCGCCGGCGACTTTTCAACGAGCGCTAGATAGCGTCATTGGACCTGCCATGGAGCCATATGCTTTTGCGTATTTGGACGACATCATCATCATCGGAGCCACGCTAGAGGAACACGTCGAGAACCTTCGAGAAGTCTTCGGGAGATTGCGAGAAGCCAACCTACGGCTGAATAGAAACAAGTGCAGTTTCTTTAGGAAAAGCCTGGTCTACCTCGGACACGTCATCAGTGAGCAAGGAATTCACAAGGATCCAGACAAGGTCATCGCCGTCAGGAAACTGGCACCACCCAGCAACCTAAAGGAGCTACGACGTTGCATCGGGATGGCATCGTGGTATCGCCGCTTTGTCCCCAACTTCGCTGCGGTGGTCCAGCCGATGACGAGCCTCCTCAAGAAGAACCAAAAGTGGGCCTGGACAGAGGACCAGCAACAGGCGTTCGAAGGAGAAATTAACTCAGGCTCCAGTTTTGGCGTGCCCTGATTTCACCGAGAGGTTCGTACTCCAAACGGACGCCAGTGCATACGGCCTCGGAGCCGTGCTGACGCAGCAAATAGCAGGACAGGAACGTGTCATCGCCTACGCCAGCCGCCGACTACTCAAGGCCGAAGAGAACTACTCGGCCACCGAAAAGCACTCCGAATTCATCATGGAAAATAACCAACTGTATAAACAAGCGAGCAACCGATCAATCGAGGAGGACGCGATTCAGTGGAAACTATGCGTCGCCAAGGATCACCGCCGACGCGTGTTAGAGGAGTGCCACGACCACCCGACAGCAGGACACCTGGGAATTCGGAAGACGGCGAACCGAGTGACCCAACGGTATTACTGGCCTGGACTCTATCGAGATGTAGCCCGATATGTCCAAAGATGTGCGAGCTGCCAGCAATTCAAGGTGAGCCAACAAAAACCAGCCGGGCATATACATACCCGACAGGCCCAGGGACCACTGGATATCTTATGCGCGGACTTCGTCGGCCCACTTCCCCGTTCGAAGCACGGCAACACGATGTTGCTAGTATTCTTCGACGCGTTCAGCAAATGGGTGGAACTGGTGCCCCTGCGCGAAGCCACCACGGCACAGCTGGAAAAGGCGTTCCGGGAACGAATCCTGAGTCGCTTCGGAGTCCCCAGAAGGTTCGTCTGCGACAACGGGACACAATTCACCAGCCGCTCCTTCAGGGATTTCTGTAAACTCGCCGGCATGGAATTGGAGCATACGACTCAGCAAAACCCAACCGAGCGGGCCAATAAGACAATCAAAACCATGATCGCCCAATACATCGACGGGGACCAGCGGACAAGGGACGACCTCCTCCCAGAGCTCAGCCTGGCCATCAACAGCAGCGTCTCCGACACGACAGGATTCAGCCCCGCGCTCATCGTACTCGGCCGAGAGCCAAGATTACCCGGGGCTCTCTACGAGGAAACCACCCCAGGGTTAGGAGAAACCGGCGAAGGACCACAAGAAAAAGTCGGCCGACTTAAGGACATCTTTAAAGTGGTGCGTCAGAACACGCAACGGGCCTCCCACGAGCAGAAGAAAACGTACAATCTCCGACGACGCGAGTGGCGACCCACGATAGGATCTTTGGTCCTATTGCGCCAACACCACCTGTCTAAGGCAGCAGACAACTTCGCCGCAAAGCTGGCACCCAAATACGAAGGGTCGTATAGGGTAATTAAATTTCTCTCCCCCACGATAGTGCAACTTCAGCAACAACAAGGGCGACAGCGAAGGACCGCTGGACTGGCCGACCTCAAGGCTTTCCACGACAACAGTGACGACGACAAGGACAACACCGACGAGGAAGACCCTGGCGAAGAGCAGCAGCGCAACGCGGGTTCATGAGGGCCACTTATGGCAGTGCGCTGTCATAATGTCCTCGTCCCGGCAGGGGCAACCGCAAACATCGACGCAGTAAGATAGATATAACCCCTTATGGGATTCCAGATTCCTCCCCACGGATATACGACCATGAACGCAGAAGAGGCGGCCGACGAGCCGTTCCTAGAAACACAGGATGATAGCCCGGGACATCCTAACAGCGCTTCGTCACTGGCAGCACCACGTCCGCCGCATACCCAATCCGAGGACGGCTCCTCCGAAGGAGACACCCTGGACGCCCCGGCCATGTCACTAGCGGCCTCGGTCTGCATCTGGCCCGATGCCGTAGAGAGCCTAAGGATAGACGGCGGCCCACCTCACCGGGCATCACCCCCGCCTTTCGCAGAATACGTCCGGCGGATGGAACTCCAAGACTTCCTACGTCGAATGGGCGAAGACCTCAGCGACGTGGACGAAGGCTTCACGGAGGGAGATGCCTGTGTCGCGGTCCAGCGGTGGGAGCAAGACCCGGTGGAAGAGAGCACCGAGAGTGAGGAAGAAGCCCTCTATGACGGACGGTTCGGCAAGGCCAACCATCGGGCCCCCCTACTATATGATGTGGCGGCCCTAAACAAGCAACTGGAGGCCGAAAGACCCACAATGCAGTACTCGGACATCAGCGACGAGGAAACATCTCCGCCCGAGTACGGCTCGTGGCTGGCTCCACAAGACCCGCTCCTGAGGGACGGCAGCAACTCCGACCCACCACAGTCTGCGCCGTTGGATCTGACCACCGCGAAGGCCGGGGCTCAGAACACGGCCGAAGCTCCAGGGACTCCTTGGATGAAGGCCGTCCGAGCTTTCCAGGCCGTTCAGGGCGCGCGCAACCGCGAACGGGCCGAAGCGGGCGGCGAACATGACACCATCAGGGAGGCGGAAGGGTCGGAGGACGACAGCGAGGAGCCGGAGGTTCTGAGCAGCCAGTCGGAGGAACGGGAATCCGGAGTCAGCGAGGGTGACTCATCGTCCCAGGCGAGCTACGAGCCACGGACACCTTCCTACTCCCCAACGGGAGGGCAGTCACCAGACCCGCTGAGCAGCGAGCCTCGGTCAGGCACGGCATCCCCCGAACCTCGAGAAGATCGACGGCGATGGGACACGCCGACACCGGAGCCTAAGGCCCCCGACGAGCCCGTCATCATCAGCGATGATGACGAGACCGAGGAGACCGACGCCCCAGGCCTTAGCGCGTCGGCAGACGAGGGGGACACGTCACTGGAGTTGGACGAGGAAATAGCGGACAGCCTCATGGCCGCGTACGAGGAACTCCCCACACTCGACGCGGTTCAAGCGAAGCAGGATTGGCCGGTGGCACCAGAGGGATGGCGAGTGGAGACCCCAGGGCGTCGATTGCCGCGAAGTCTCATAGACAGCGTAATCCAACGACACGGCCGGGTCGGGCCACGGTCCCGAACGCTGGAGAACTTTGCGGGACAACGTTTCCGCATATCAATCAACCAGCGGAAAGAGATTTTTATTTCGTCCCGCCCCCCGAAATAAGGAGGGAGTGTGAAGGAGCAGACTCCTAAAGAACGACAGGGCAGAGGAACTAGGAGCCAGCACCGGCAAAGGAAACTGCCAAGACTTTTGATTTTTCTGTTATTATTTCTTATATTCTTTTTTTTTTCTCATATTATTCATTACCCACTATTTCTTTCCTAGCATAAGTATCATTATCTATTATTAACCGAAATATATAATAAGTAAACTAAACTAAACGTTGGTTAGTGGGACCTATGACCTCTGGGGAGCAGTCAGGTACCATCACTAAAAACCCAGCAGTCAGGAACCATCACTAAGAACCAAGAACCAGCACCCAGAACCAGGAACCAGCAGTAGGAACCAAGAACCAGTACCAAGAACCGAGAACCAGCACCAAGAACACGAAAGAGAAACGCCGAACGAACGAAAAGGGAGGATACGCTTAAGAGAGCGATAGGCGGGCCTAAGCAAAGAGAACGGAGCTGGCCGTCGGGAGAAGAGGAGAGCTCTAGCCAAGCATAGCTGGCACGCGGCAGCAAAGATGAGCGAAAGAGCGCTTGGCAGGACTGCCACGCGTCAGAAATATGAGCGGCAGAGCCAACGACGCAATTCTAGCGCAAAGCCGAAACCACCCCAAGCCAGCCCACAGCAGCCGAGAGAGGAGCAGCGCCGCAACGCAAGAGATAATCGACGATCGGCACAGCGTTCGGCAGCTAAGCTACAAAGTGGCCGAGGGCCGGGCAGAATTACCGGCAGAGGCCGGATCAAGCGGCTTGGCACGCGTCAAAAAAGAGGCGAGCGGGGAGTCGAAAAATGGTGTCAAAAGCGAGCAGTTCAGTTCCAGAGCAGGGTCCAGACCTAGTGCGATCGCCGTGACCCCCGCCCCCAGGATTTGTGCCAACGACAACAACACAGGACCCAGCTAACGATACCGACGGAATCCTGCCCGCTGAAGCTTCCCCCGACACGGAGGCCACCGAGAATCAGCGGAATAGCACCAAACCAGGCGAAAAGAGGACGGGTAAGCCGGCTCACTTACGTGGGTGTGTAGGGAGAGAAGGAGACGGTGCGATAGGTAGGGACCCAACCACGGATATAATAAATAATATATATAAAACGCTCTTGGTTATTGTATCGGCTGCCCCAAAACCACTCCATCCCTCTTCCACTATCCTTGGGGAGACGGACCATAGCATCGGTACGCGGTCAAGCACGGTGACTGTGGTCCGCCCCTCCCCCTTCTCGTAACCCGTTTCCCGTAGAAAACCTTGCCTTTTTCCCCCCGGAGGACCAGTTGAAAGGTGTGTACGCGGGCAAGCACGGCATCCCCGAAACTGGATTCCCCATTCCCCTCGAGCATTTCCTTCCCGTGCCTGGCTGTAAGGGCCCCGTTCCGGTCCCACGCGCGGAACGCCGCACTTTTCCCTCGCCACTCATTCCAATCTCTAGGTCCCAAAAATACAAATAGGCTGTATTAGGATCGGGCCCTGGACAGACTGAGAGGCTGTACCCCGGCCTGAGAAAACATCCTTACAAAATGAATATCGACGACTACAGCTAAGCTGCTAATTTCTCAACATTTTGCATAAACAATCATAAAGAAACATCAAACAATTAAAAGTTACCTTTCTAAATGTCAAAACCGATTGGCTCACAATGCCCCGTAGAAAGTGGCTCACGATTTCCCGAACCACTATTCTTCCAAAATGTCCGCAAATAAACTACGCAATGCTAATTACATGCAAAATTTCCTTTTTTTCAAATATTTAATTTAATATGTTACATACTTAATTTTAAAATAATTAATTTTAAATTGAATATGCTTCATGTTTAAATTAGTTAGTTAGTTTTCCCTAAGCGGACAAACGAACAACAAAACACACTTCTGAACACTACGAAAGAGAACGAACGCTATTCTGAAAAGCTGATAAATGCAGCTAATAAATTGGATCTAAGCACAAATATGCGCATAAAAATAGGTGCATAAGCGGGACAATACAATGATGAGCATATGAATAGGGAATGTTATAATATAATTGAATATCGACGACTACAGCTAAGCTGCTAATTTCTCAACATTTTGCATAAACAATCATAAAGAAACATCAAACAATTAAAAGTTACCTTTCTAAATGTCAAAAACCGATTGGCTCACCATGCCCCGTAGAAAGTGGCTCACGATTTCCCGAACCACTATTCTTCCAAAATGTCCGCAAATAAACTACGCAATGCTAATTACATGCAAAATTTCTTTTCTTTTCAAATATTTAATTTAATATGTTACATATTTAAATTTAAAATAATTAATTTTTAAATTGAATATGCTTAAATTAGTTTATAAGTGCATGTAGAATCTACATGTAAGATGTAGAATATACATTGTTGATGTAGATATCAGATGTAGCAAACAAATGTAAGATGTCCTTTTTTTTTTTTTAATTCTAAAAAATCATAAGCTCAAAAATGTATATACTGACTGAGTACGGGTATAAGTAGAGTCGTGTCCCCAGAAGCGACTCGCACGTTCCTTCTCGTTATATTGAATATGCTTCAAAACCACGTCTGGTCACTACGAAAGAGAACGAACGCCATTCTGAAAAGCTGATAAATGCAGCTAATAAATTGGATCTAAGCACAAATATGCGCATAAAAATAGGTGCATAAGCGGGACAATACAATGATGAGCATATGAATAGGGAATGTTATAATATAATTGAATATCGACGACTACAGCTAAGCTGCTAATTTCTCAACATTTTGCATAAACAATCATAAAGAAACATCAAACAATTAAAAGTTACCTTTCTAAATGTCAAAACCGATTGGCTCACAATGCCCCGTAGAAAGTGGCTCACGATTTCCCGAACCACTATTCTTCCAAAATGTCCGCAAATAAACTACGCAATGCTAATTACATGCAAAATTTCCTTTTTTTCAAATATTTAATTTAATATGTTACATACTTAATTTTAAAATAATTAATTTTTAAATTGAATATGCTTAAATTAGTTTATAAGTGCATGTATAATCTACATGTAAGATGTAGAATATACATTGTTGATGTAGATATCAGATGTAGCAAACAAATGTAAGATGTCCTTTTTTTTTTTTAATTCTAAAAAATCATAAGCTCAAAAATGTATATACTGACTGAGTACGGGTATAAGTAGAGTCGTGTCCCCAGAAGCGACTCGCACGTTCCTTCTCGTTATATTGAATATGCTTCAAAACCACGTCTGGTCACTACGAAAGAGATCGAACGCCATTCTGAAAAGCTGATAAATGCAGCTAATAAATTGGATCTAAGCACAAATATGCGCATAAAAATAGGTGCATAAGCGGGACAATACAATGATGAGCATATGAATAGGGAATGTTATAATATAATTGAATATCGACGACTACAGCTAAGCTGCTAATTTCTCAACATTTTGCATAAACAATCATAAAGAAACATCAAACAATTAAAAGTTACCTTTCTAAATGTCAAAACCGATTGGCTCACAATGCCCCGTAGAAAGTGGCTCACGATTTCCCGAACCACTATTCTTCCAAAATGTCCGCAAATAAACTACGCAATGCTAATTACATGCAAAATTTCTTTTCGTTTCAAATATTTAATTTAATATGTTACATATTTAAATTTAAAATAATTAATTTTTAAATTGAATATGCTTAAATTAGTTTATAAGTGCATGTAGAATCTACATGTAAGATGTAGAATATACATTGTAGATGTAGATAGCAGATGTAGCAAACAAATGTAAGATGTCCTTTTTATACCCGTACTCAAAAAAGAGTTAAGGGGTATATTAGATTTGTGGTAAAAGTGGATGTGTGTAACGCAGAGAAGGAAAATTTTCCGACCCCATAAAGTATATATATTCCTGATCAGCATCAATAGCCGAGTCGATAGAGCCATGTCTGTCTGTCCGTCTGTCCGTCTGTCCGTCTGTCCGTCTGTCGGTCTGACCGTCTGTCCGTCTGTCCGTCTTGTTTGACGCCTGGATCTCAGAGACTATAAAAGCTAGGGCAACCAAATTTTGTTTCCAGACTCATGTGATATCACACTGCTACAAGTGTATTTCAAAATTTCGCCCCGCCCCCTTCCCCTCCCACAAAGGACGAAAATCTGTGGCAGGCACATTTTTAAAGATACGATAAAACTAAAAACGCAGTATCGTAGAGAATGCCCATATCTACCAGATTGCCGAATCTGAATCAGATCGGATCATAATTATAGCCAGAATGAAGAAATTAATTTTCAGTTGCTTCCCCTCCCCCTCCCAACAAGACAACACAATTCATTTTCCTTCTCGCTCGCACACTCTGCCGCGTTCAGTGCGCGAGCAACCCCTAGCGGAGGAGATGTAGAATCTAAATGGAACATGTACATGTACATTGTACATTCTACATGTTAGATGTAGAATATACATTGTATATGTAGATGTAGATAGCAGATGTAGCAAAAAAATGTAAAATGTAAATTTTTTTTTTTTTCTAAAATTCTAAAAAATCATAAGCTCAAAAATGTATATACTGACTGAGTACGGGTATAAGTAGAGTCGCGTCCCCAGAAGCGACTCACACGTTCCTTCTCGTTTTTTTTTTTAATTCTCAAATATCATATGCTCAAAAATGTATATACTGACTGAGTACGGGTATAAGTAGAGTCGTGTCCCCAGAAGCGACTCGCACGTTCCTTCTCGTTATATTGAATATGCTTCAAAACCACGTCTGGTCACTACGAAAGAGAACGAACGCCATTCTGAAAAGCTGATAAATGCAGCTAATAAATTGGATCTAAGCACAAATATGCGCATAAAAATAGGTGCATAAGCGGGACAATACAATGATGAGCATATGAATAGGGAATGTTATAATATAATTAAATATCGACGACTACAGCTAAGCTGCTAATTTCTCAACATTTTGCATAAACAATCATAAAGAAACATCAAACAATTAAAGTTACCTTGTTTAATGTCAAAAACCGATTGGCTCACCATCGCCCGTAAAAAATGGGTGCAAATAACTACGCAATGCTAATTGCATGAAAAATTTCCATTTTTTTAATATTTAATTGAATATGTTACATATTTAAATTTAAAATAATTAATTTTTAAATTGAATATGCTTAAATTAGTTTATAAGTTAAATTAGCTAGTTAGTTTTTCCTAAGCGGACAAACGCACACCAAAAACACGTCTGGCCACTACGAAAGAGAACGAACGCCATTCTGAAAAGCTGATAAATGCTGATATAAATCTAAAAATAGGTGCTTAAGCGGGACAATACAATGATGAGCATATTCATTTATTTATTTATTTCAATTAACAATTATCTGCTAATTATGGAATAGGAATAAAAAGAAAAAAAAAAAAAAACTAATTATATATGTACAAGACAGAAAGGAAAGATACAATTTACACATTTTCTAAACTAAGGTAATGATAAATGTTAAATATAATTTTTTCAAGGGATAATTCGGGGATATTAAATGGTACAAGTAATTATAATTATTGCATAAAACCCGGAAAGGTTCATGCTGGGAGTAATTAGATCTACATATGGATAATCGGATGGGGCGGAAGGTACGGGTTGGTCTGGAGGGAACCGAAAAATCGATTCGTCCCAAAAGCGTTTGGGAGTTCACAATCCCGAGAATGAGCTTATGCATGAATACCACGCCATTGCAAATTCTGCGATGGTGTAAAGAGGGTAGATTCAGTAGTTTTAGCCTAGATAGGTATGGTGGAAGGAGTCTGTCAGAGTCCCAGTTTAGATGTCTAAGGGCGAATATTAAAAATTGTTTTTGAACGGATTCAATAATAATTTGTTGCTCCTTGTATTGTGGACTCCACAACGCTTAATAAACGCTAGAACTCCCTTAGCTTTGTTAACAGTTGAAGCAATATGGCTATTAAAACATAGCTTGTGATCGAAAAGGACTCCTAAGTCATTTGATGTGGAGATTCGATCCAGGACATGGTGTCCTAGAGAATAGGAGACCAAATGTGGTGCACGGCGGTGAAAAGTCATAAGTTTGCACTTAGAATGGTTCAAGAAAAGTAGGTTATTTGAACACCAAATGCTTAATTCATCAAGGTCAAGTTCTAGGCGAGTATGCAAGTACCAGTCGGAGAAGGAAAAACAAATTTTAACGTCATCAGCATACATTAAAGTAACTGAGTGCAAAATAACTTGGGGCAGGTCGTTCACAAACAAATTGAAAAGAAGCGGACCTAAATGACTTCCTTGAGGAACTCCAGAGGTTACTTTGACAACATTCGACAAGACATTGTTAAACAACACACGCTGTGTGCGATTCGACAGGTACGATGATATCCAATTTACAAGATTTGTGGGAAAACCTAATAAAGAGAGTTTATGGATCAGTAAAGTATGATTAACAGAATCAAAAGCTTTACTGAAATCTGTAAAAATGACGTCAGTCGGCAAGCCACTTTGAAATCCTCGGTTGATTAGAGACGAGAATTCTAAAAGGTTAGTAGATGTTGATCGATGTCTAAAAAAACCATGTTGCGTCGGGGATATAATGCTAGAACATGCGTGTTGCAATTGACGAGTAACAAGGTGCTCGAGCAACTTCGGAATGGCAGACAGTTTAGCAATACCACGATAATTTTCGATATTAGATCTGGACCCTATCTTGTGAAGAGGAATAAGGTAGGATTCATTCCAGATCATGGGGAGTCGAGAATGCTCCAGGGATAAATTAAATAAGAAGGTCAAAGGATGAGTTAGGGCTTGAGCGCAGTATTTTAAAATACAGCTCGGAACTTTATCTGGACCCGCAGAGAAACAGATGTCAATTGATGACAACCCTTCGAAGACTGTACTTTCATCAAGGAAGGGAAGAAACACGTTATTTACATGAGGTAGATGATATGGATAAGGGGTGGAGGAGTCATAAGTATCCGAGGAGTACGTCGATTGAAAGAAGGTGGCAAATAAATTTGCAATTCCTTGATCTGAAGTTTCAGTTTTAGACTGTAACTGAAGGGAAGAAGGGAACGCGTTAGACTTGCGTTTCGAGTTGACGAACGAAAAGAATTTTTTGGGATTACTACGGAAATTTTTGCCACATTGGGAAAGATATACGTTATAACATTTCTTATTGACCGTAAGAAATTGAGAGCGAACCGAAGAATATTGAGCAAAGACAGACAAAGAACCAGTTATCTGGTACCTTTTGTAGAGCCGAGATTTTTTATTTTTTAGGTAAGACAGATACTTGGAAAACCACGGAGGCTTAGAGGATACAAATACGGTGACTTCAGGGACGTAGGTATCGAGGGCAGAGTATAATGTTTCGTAAAACAGATTGACAGTAGGCTCTATATGAGATGAGGACTGAAGAAAGGACCAATCAACTTGCGAGAGATGTAGACAAAGATCGATAAAATTAGTTTTGCGAAAACATTTTATACGACTTTTTGAAGGTAAAATGGTGTTAGTAATATGATGCGGATCTTCAGGAAAAGATATCGGATTGCCTCTTAAAACCGTTGTACGAGAGGCATCGCTGACAAAGATGAGATCTAACAGTCTATCTCTATTATTTCTGACAGAGTTAATTTGGGCAAGCGAGACGTCAGTTACCCCCTCGAAGAAATCATGTTGACTTCCAGGTAGCAACATGTTTGAATCATCCTGTTGCCAAGATAGAGATGGGATGTTGAAGTCACCCATAACTAGTATCTGATCAGCACAGCCTAAAGCAGAAACTACAGATTGAATTGCAGAAAGGTGGTTCAAATAAACAACGGCATCAGATCTGGGTGGGATATAAGAACAGGTCAAAAAGATATATGCTGTTCCAATACGGATTTTGACTGCAACGAATTCGATACCATGGATGTTATTGAATGGAAACAGCTCGGATGCAAATTCCGTTTTCACTGCAATAAGAACCCCACCAGCGAATGATGGACGATCCATTCTATAAGTGGTGAACTTGTGGACGAGAATTTCATGATCGGAGACAGAGGAGTTAAGCCAGGTTTCAGTTATGGCGATAGTCGTTTGTCTCATAAAGGTGCGCATTTCCGCCTCAATCTCCCTGCAGGCCAAACATGACCAAGTGAGACCCATGCGTTTCGATATTAAGTCATTAAGACGTCCAAAGTGACCACCTCCAGCACATTTTATATGAGCGTAATTTTCACAAAGCCAGCAGCTGAGGTAGGAATTACCATTAATTGTGCCACCAAATTCGCATTTCTTTGCACTGCAGATAAGAGCCATGTTCAACAGCTGTTGGGTCACTGTGCACAGCGAGAAAAAAGACGCACTGAGAGGACAAGCTAGATGAGAGACCAGGCAGCAGCAGCAGAAAGAGCACGATGATCAGCAGTTATGTATGTACGTATGTATGTACATATATACAGGGCAGACGGCGCAGCGAAGTGACGAAAGCTAACGACGAATGGGGAATGAATAGGGAATGAGGAATGAATAGGGAATGTTATAATATAAATTAATATCGACGACTATAGCTAAGCTGCTAATTTCTCAACATTTTGCATAAACAATCATAAAGAAACATCAAACAATAAAAGTTACCTTGTTTAATGTCAAAAACCGATTGGCTCACCATGCCCCGTAAAAAGTGGCTCACGATTTCCCGAGCCACTATTCTTACAAAATTTCCGCAAATAAACTACGCAATGCTAATTGCATGAAAAATTTCCATTTTTTTAATTTTTAATTTAATATGTTACATATTTAATTTTAAAATAATTAATTTTTAAATTGAATATGCTTAAATTAGTTTATAAGTTAAATTAATTAGTTAGTTTTCCTAAGCGGACAAACGCACAACAAAACGCAGAACAAAAACACAAAGAGAACGAACGCCATTCTGAAAAGCTGATAAATGCAGATATAAATTTAAAAATAGGTGCTTAAGCGGGACAATAAAATGATGAGCATAGGAATAGGGAATGTTATAATATAAATGAATATCGATGACTACAGCTAAGCTACTAATTTCTCAACATTTTGCATAAATAATCATAAAGAAACATCAAACAATTAAAAGTTACCTTGCTAATTGTCAAAAACCGATTGGCTCACCATCCCCGTAAAAAGTAAATTTAGATTTCCCGAACCACTATTTTTACAAAATGGGCGCAAATAAACTACGCAATGCTAATTGCATGCAAAATTTCCATTTTTTTAATATTTAATTTAATATGTTACATATTTAATTTTAAATTGATTAATTTTTAAATTGAATATGCTTAAAATAATTTATAAGTTAAATTAGTTAGTTAGTTTATCCTAAGCGGACTAACGCACACCAAAAACACGTCTGGTCACTACGAAAGAAAACCAACGCCATTCTGAAAAGCTGATAAATGCAGATATAAATTTAAAAATAGGTGCTTAAGCGGGACAATACAATGATGAGCATATGAATAGGGAATGTTATAATATAAATGAATATCGACGACTACAGCTAAGCTGCTAATTTCTCAAAATTGTGCATTAAAAATCATAAAGAAACATCAAACAATTTAAATTTACCTTGCTAAATGTCAAAAACCGATTGCCTCACCATCCCCCGTAAAAAGTGGCTCACGATTCCCCGAACCACTTGTAGGGAGCACGAGAATCACTAAAAGGCGCACAATTTAAGTAGTTTAATCTTTTTTATTTCGCTTGGTCAGTCTTCAGCCGCTCGTATTCCAACAAAAAGTGCCGGCTTCGATCACGATCCCCGCTTCCTTCCCTATCGATATTATCTCTACGATCTATTCTAATATATTCTACTCGCAACTCCGCTGCATGTATCGAGTTGGTGAACGATACCTACGCGCGCTCCTTAATATTTAAATGGTGTCTCTCTAAGTATTTACAGTACTCTACTTATATTACTACAATTCGGCCATCCTGACCGGAGTGCTCCTGAACTCCTTATAGTTGCCTTGGCTTCTTGTTGGCCTTATTCTTAACAGGTGGTTTCATTCTTATTTTACTATCCTTAATCTATATATTACAATCATTTTGTCTGTCATTTTTCCCTGTGACATTTGCCTCGTTTCCTTTTCCCAGCCATGGCTTCATATTCGCTACCGCCCACACTCCTTTGTACGGGATCCTAGACTGCTGAAATCCTTCTACATCTTCCAATACGTATCTATCGTTTCTTAACACTTTAGCTATCCTATACGGCCCTTTGAACTTCGGAATAAGTTTTTTAGATACCCCTATATGGGTATCGAAGTTTTTCACCATGACTAGATCGTTGTCTTTGTATACATGTGGCTTTTTCCGTCTTGCGTCTGCTGCCTGTTTGTTGTAGTCCTGTACCTTTTCCTGATGAGTGTTTGCTTCTGATCTAATTTTTTCTAAATCCCTGGTCACTCGTTGCTCGGTTAGCTCTTTTAAACAATCACCTAGTAGATCTGACACTTCGCCTCTCTGCCTGACCCCGAATAACATACGACTCGGGTGTTCGTTAACTGTCCTTTGAATTGTGTTGTTCATTGCGTGTTCAACTGTTTGTACCACTGTATCCCAGTGTAAACCTTTCTCCGGGTCGACGAGCTTTGCGATCATTGGTCCTAGGCTTCTGTTAACTCTCTCTACCTGGCCGTTGGCTTGTGGCGATCCTGTAGCTATCTTTATGTGCTTAACGTCGTTCTGCTCTAAAAAATCCCCGAACTCTTTTGACGTGAAACAGCTTCCTCTGTCTGATACGATGCATCTCGGTCTGCTGTAAGCTCGAAAATAATCGTTCATTGCCTTAACTGCTTCCCTTGAGTTAGTGGTTTTTGTTGTGTAAAGCCTTACAAACTTGGTGAACGCGTCTATAACTACTAATATATGCTTGTTCGCTCTACTTTTGTCAACCGGTCCAAAATGGTCGATATGTACCACATCGAATGGAACCGATCCTTTTGGTACCTTGTGCAAAAACCCTTCCTCCTTTCCGTGCTTCGCCGAATACGCTAAGCATTTGAGACAGTTCTCTATGTGTTTTTTGGTTTTTTCCCTAACGCTTGGGACCCAGTAACTCTTCGATATCGCATCGGTCATTTTGTCTATTCCAATGTGTCCTAACTCATCGTGGTATTTATAGAGTACATGGCTTTCCATCTCCTCGGGTACGCAGAACAGGAGGGTATCGTTATCCTTCTTTCTATATACCACTCCGTTTCTCATCTCGTAATGTTTGTGCTCGGACTTCTGCAATATCTCTTTTAACTTTAACAATTTGTCGTCTCTGTTCTGGCATATTATTAGGTTTTCTTCAAAAGTGTTCGTGTCTATCGTCAGTATCTGTGTGACTCTGCTAAGAGCGTCCACGTGTTGCATTCTGCTCCCGGCCCTGTGCTCTAACTTGTAGTCATAATTCTGTAACTCTAACGCCCAGCGGGCGATGCGTGGATTCAGTTCTTTCTTGTTCAGTGTCATGGTTAGTGCATTGCAGTCTGTCACTATCTTAAATGGTATGCCTTGAACATATATTCTGAACCGTTGAAGGGAGTAAATTATCGCTAGAGTCTCTAGTTCGAAGCTGTGATATTTTGCTTCGGTGACTGTCGTCCTTTTGGAAAAATAAAACACTGGGTGCATCTTGCCATCGCTCTTCTTCTGCATTAGTATCGCTCCGAACCCTAAAGCGCTCGCGTCGCAATGTAACTCTGTTGGATCTAGGGGATTATATAGTGCCAATATTGGCGCTTCCAACAAGTTATTCTTTAGCTGCTCGAAACACTCTAATTCTGTGGCTCCGAACTCAAACTTTCTGTCTTTTTTGACGAGATCATAAAGAGGCTTGGCTTTCGTCGAAAAATCCTTCACAAACCGCCTGAAGTAAGAACATAGCCCTAAGAAACTTTGTACTTCGTTCGTTTTCATTGGAACTGGGAACTCTTTCACTGCCTGTAATCCTCTGGAGTCCGGTTTAATCCCGTTACCAGAAATAGAATAACCCAGGTACTTGACTTCTGACTGCAAAAATTCGCATTTATCTAACCTCAGCTCGAGTTTGTTTGCTATCAACCGTTTCATCACTTCCTGTAGAATTTCCATGTGACTGTCACTATCTTTTGTCGCTATCATTATGTCATCTGTCGCGTCAAGACACAATTTGTTTATTTGGAGAAAATTTGAAGTCTAGTGTAAGATAGTTTAGGGCGAAGCGGGAGCGCAATAAAGCTCTCTCTCGCTCTTGGCGAATTCGCCCCGCTTCGCCGCCCTAGATAAGTTAGGCTTAAGAATATTTTATAACGAGTATTGAAAAGAGTCGATAAAGATTGCTGAATTCGAGCGCACGTCCCTTTTAAGTCTCCCTCCGTATTTCTTTAAATATAAAATTTGCAGCCACCAAACTCGGTTTTGTTTTTTTTGTTAAACTTAATTTAGAAAAACTATTCTAAAATTTCATGGCGCCCCCGGGTGGACTGGCAAATTAGTATAGTTAAAAGGCAGAAAGTGACAGTGACACGAGTGGTGAAAAACATATGCGAAACAAATATTAAATATTTAAGTGTATGTATATAATATAAACCTGCCCGCGTCGCGTGTGTGTACAACAGATCAACCCCCAAATAACACACCTAAAACTACCGCGACGGTCGGCAAACAAACATACAACAAAAAAAATACCTAGCGATCTCAACCACCGAGGGATATCCATTCCAAAAGACGTTTGCCACCTGCCAAGGAAAGTGGAATTCCCAGGATCTTATTACATACATACTAGAGGTATTTGTGCAAAAAATTGAAAGCTCGAGTAAAGACAAAATCATTAAAATCTCGTAGTTACTGTCTTGTGCAAAAATAAGTGCACCTCGCTTTCAATTCTTGGCACATCCGTATGACATAGTAGAGCTAGATTTGCATGTATTTAGTAGAGTTTGTACATATATTACATATATCACATATTCACATACATCATACCATCTTGGACGCAGAACATATACATATAATTTATAACTGCAATCACTGTCGCCCCTTTCCCCCTTTCTCGTTTTCGTTGCGCAAATATATAGTTGGGTCATTGGCCAAGCGCACACATACCAACGTAGCAGCTGCAGCGGTGAATTTTCGTTCTCGCTTTTGCTCGTCACCGTTGCTGACCGTCGTTGTTGTTGGTGTGTTCTTGCGTTTGGCGCGTTTTAAGTCAAACCGTTCGCCAAGCGACGCGCTACCCTGTAATCGTCGGGTATATAGTTTTGGTGCAAAGGATCCAACTGTCAATTTGTCAAAGCGTGCCTCGAAATTCAATTGGGTGTCTATCGGTCGGTCAGCCAGGCCCAGCATACACAAGCGCCAACACAGCTTGGACACACACACATGTGCATATGTTCACAGCTTCAGCGGTGAATTTTTCGTTTTCGCTTTCGCTTGTCACCGTTGCTGTTTGTTGTTGTTCTTGTGTGTTTTGTGTTGGCACGCCTGCGTAAACAGATCGCCAAGTGCCTCGATACCCTTTAATCGTCGGGTATATCGTTTTTTCGCCTCATTTGGCATCGACACCCTAGGTCCGTCTTAAACAGATCGCCAATTGCCTCGATACCCTTTAATCGTCGGGTATATCGATTTTTCGCCTCATTTGGCTTCAACACCCTAGGTCCGTATTAAACCGATCGCTAAGTGGTGCGATACCCTCTAGTCGCCGGGTATATTTCTTTCGACCTAATTTGGGTACACCTTCCTGTTTCGACACTTTGCGCCGCAGCAAATAATAATATCGTGAGAACAGCCCTGATTAGTGATTCACTTAATTATCGAGAGTCAAGATGAATCCCAAATCAGATCATAAGCCTATTCTTGAAGAGCTAAAAAAGAAGCTCAGCTCCCGTGTCAAAGGCATTCGCCGACTAGCGGACCGGCTGGAAGCTGGGGAGATTCCGCTGCAGTTGACAGAGCTCGAG
This sequence comes from Drosophila obscura, assembly GCF_018151105.1. NCBI lineage: Eukaryota > Metazoa > Arthropoda > Insecta > Diptera > Drosophilidae > Drosophila > Drosophila obscura. The sequence goes on from NW_024542847.1 coordinate 104,510, forward strand.
TGCAGACTCGACGTACTGAAAGCAACTATAGCCAAGGCAAGCCAAGTTCAAGAATCAATCGAAGAAATAGATAGTGACGATGACTTTGGAGCCGAGTTGGAAGAACTCTCGATTGTAACCAAGGCAAAGATAATGTCGCTTATCGACGCCTTGAAGACAGCCAGTGATACAATACCTTCAGTATCAGCTTTTGTAGCACCAACTCGTGCTCGACTTCCGAAGTTAGCCCTGCCAAAGTTCAGCGGAAAATATTCGGAATTCAAAGGCTTCATTACTTTATTTGAGACTCTTGTTCACAATGACGAAAGCATTCCAGTTATCGAAAAGTTTAACCATTTGCTTTCATGCCTCTCTGGTGAAGCGTTGGGAACGGTAAGGGCGTTCCAAGTAACCGAGAGCAATTATGAGAAAGCCATGGCTAGCTTAAAACGGGTCTATGATAACGAATGTCTGATCTTTATGAACCATATTGCTGCCCTATTTAGTCTTCCCAAAATGACCCAGCAATCTGCATCGTCCTTAAGGAACCTAATCGATACCACTTCATCGATATATGGTTCCTTGTTGTCGATAGGCGATGACCAAAAGATCTCGAATGCAATGCTTATTCATCTCGTCTTGAACAGAGTCGATCCTGTGACCAAACAAAAATGGGAAGAACAGCTCGATTATGAGAAGCTGCCGCTTTGGGCATCAGCATCTTTCGGCCGAAGAATCGGCAACACCAAAGCAGGAGCAGAAAGCTGTGCCAAGCAAGCCTCACAATCGGAGCTCATTCGCGTGCTCTACTGCGAATGCTAAAAACCAACAATGCAGTTACTGCAATGCAAAAGACCATTTGTTGACTACTTGCAGTCCATTTGCGCGGCTTGCAGTGATGCAAAGATTCGAGTTTGTCAAATCGGCATCGCTCTGCATCAACTGTCTGCAACAAGGACACACTGTGGTACGATGCAAAGCTGGCAAGTGTCGAGTGTGTGGCCGCTCACATCATGCCTTATTGCATAGATACACAGTTGTGGATAAAAGTTTAGCGTTACCATCACCCCCAGAGAATTCTTCCTCCTAGTCAGAGTAACCCTTCCACTTCGCATGCACTCCATGCGACAGCTTTGGATAGAGTAATTCTGGCAACGTCGATCGTAAGCGTCCGAACTAAAAATGGAGAGTATGTTTTGGCCCGAGCACTGCTTGACTCTGGGTCACAAACTAACTTCATAACTGAGGACCTGGCACAGCGCTTACAGATCCGTAGGGAGGAGTCGTGCATCAACTTGCTTGGAATTGGAGAATCTAATTCACAATTCAAGAAAAAGATACACACGGTGGTGAAGTCGCGAATCAATGGTAGTGGTTCTCGGTCGATTTCTGGATTCGAAGTCAATCTCGGGATACCACCCTGATCACGCACTTAATGTGAGTGACTGGAAAATCCCGAAGAACCTACCTCTTGCAGACCCATATTTCTACAAGCCACAAAGAATAGATATGTTGATAGGTGCAGAGTCATTTTTCGAACTCTTATCGGTTGGTCAAATTAGACAAGGTCCTGACTATCCAACTCTGCAGAAAACGCTTCTCGGTTGGATTGTGTCTGGAAGATACAGTCCAAGGGTGACTGTCACCCAGGAAGCGAGGAACTGTCTGAGTTGTCGAGAAGAGTCAGTAGTGTCTATCGACAACACACTACAAAAGTTTTGGTCACTAGAAGAATTGCCATCTTCTAAAAAGCCTTTAACTCCTGAACACAAGTTATGTGAGGAGCATTATAGAAGCTACTCAAGTCTTGCCTTCAGGTCGGTTTGAAGTACGGCTGCCGTTTAAATCCGATCCAAATTGCTTAGGCAATTCCTTCGAGATTGCTAAACGGCGGTTTTTGTCGCTCGAAAGAAGATTGTCCCGCGACCCTGAGTTGAAGAAAATGTACTTGGAATTCATGGAAGAGTACCTTCTCCTTAGGTCATATGTCGCCGACTGACAATACTTATCCTTCTGCTCCACACTACGTAATTCCACATCAGTGTGTCCTTCGGCCCCAAAGTACGTCGACGAAGCTTCGCGTCGTGTTCGATGCGTCGTCGAAGACGTCATCTCAGGTGGCCTTGAATGACATTCTGATGGTCGGACCGACTATTCAAGAGGAGTTATACTCAACGCTGCTTCGCTTCCGTCTGCACAGGTTCGCCCTGACTGCCGATGTAAAAAAGATGTATCGCCAAGTGATGGTGAATGAAGCGGACAGGCAGTTTCAGTTGATCGTGTGGAGAAGAGACCCATCTGAGTCCTTGAGAATATACCAGCTCAACACTGTAACATATGGGACTGGACCTGCCCCATTTTTGGCTATTCGGTGTTTGAAAAGGTTGAGTGAGTCTGCAAAGCTCTCATTCCCAAAGGCTGCTAAAGTTATCGGGTCCGACTTTTATGTCGATGATATGTTGACTGGTGCTGGTTGCGTGGAGGAGTTAAAGACAATTAAGTCTGATGTGGCTCAGGTTCTTCAAACCGCAGGGTTTGAGCTGACCAAGTGGTTCTCGAACTCACCTGAAGTCTCAGCATCCAAGAGCACAGTTAAACCGATAACGATCTCGGACTCGGAGTCAACCAAGGCGTTGGGAATATCGTGGCTACCGCATGAAGACGTCTTTAGGTTTCAAATTGACAGTTCAGTCATGGGTCTCCGAGCGACAAAACGGAACATATTATCGGTGACATCAAAGCTGTTTGACCCCCTTGGTTTGTTAAGCCCCTTGGTAATCAAGGGAAAGATCCTACTGCAGGAGCTGTGGCTTAACAAACTAGATTGGGATGAGTCAATTCCAATGAATCTGGAAACCTCTTGGAACTTTCTAAAAGAATCCTTGGGTCAGCTGGAGAAGATTGCCATACCTCGCTTTGTGCATACTGATCCCATGTCACCGATACAAGTACATGCCTTTGCCGACGCCTCCATGAGAGCTTATGGAGCATGCGTCTATATCCGTAGTAAGACTGCAGAAGGTTTCAAGGTCTCGTTGTTGACCGCAAAGTCGAAAGTAGCGCCGCTCAAGACGAAAACGCTTCCAAGGCTTGAGTTATGTGCCGCTCACCTTCTCGCAGATCTCTGTCACCGACTCAAATCGCTACTCGAGGTGCCGTTTGAACGAATGGTATGTTGGTCGGATTCGGAAGTGACCCTTCATTGGGTCACTATAAACATTCGTTGCGAACCGAGTAGCTGAGATTCAGGAGTGGTCAGATAACACTACGTGGCGGCATGTTCCAACTAAACAGAACCCAGCGACAGAGTTCCGAGAGTTTGTGACATTGAGGAGATTTCGCATTCGATCTGATTTAGTGGACCAGCGTTTTTGAAGGAAGAAGAAGAGAGCTGGCCCAGAAACCCCCACTTCGAGCTTTCCGAGGAAGAGCTAAAGCTGGAAACCAGGAAGACAGCGGTCGGACTGAACGTGGCCGCTAAATCAATTGATTTTGTGGAGATAATAGAGGGATACTCGTCGCCCCTCAAGAGTGTTCGTTTACGTGTTCCGCTTCATCCGAAAATGTAAAGACAAAAATCTGAAATTTGAAGTCACTCCGTCACCAGTAGAATAAGATGAAGTTTTTAACAAAATTGTCGAGTTGATCCAGAAAAACGAATATCAAGAAGATATCGAAAGGGTGCGTAAAGGTACCAGGTTAGGCCCCAAAAACCTCCTGCTGAGGTCGGCCGGAAGCGCGCTCTTCACCGCCGAGAAGCTGGAGAGCGTTATGGTGGGCATCGAGGCGGTGCTCAACTCGAGCCCTCTGGGAGCAATAAGCCCCGACCCAAGCGACGGAGACGCCCTGACTCCCGGGCACCTGCTGACAGGCGGGCCGCTAATCGCACCCCCAGCACCCCGGACCCCGGACCAGGAGGGTCTGAGTTGCTTAAGGCGATGGCGGCTTGTCTCGTCAGCCAGGCAAATGTTCTGGCAGCGATGGTCCCGGGAGTATGTGCTGGGCTTGCAAATAAGATGCAAGTGGCACCAGGAGCAGCCCAACGTCGAGGAAGGCGACCTCGTCATCGTCGCAGAGGACAACCTTCCGCCCCAACAGTGGCTCCTCGGAAGGGTCGTCGCAACACACGCCGGGCAGGACGGAAAGGTCAGGGTGGTCGACCTCAGGACGAGCAGCGGAGCGGCTCACAAGAGGCCGATCCATAAATTGGCGCTTCTGCCGATGGGTTGAAGTCCCACAGGTCTTCAACGGGGCCGGTGTCGCGTCAAGACACAATTTGTTTATTTGGAGAAAATTTGAAGTCTAGTGTAAGATAGTTTAGGGCGAAGCGGGAGCGCAATAAAGCTCTCTCTCGCTCTTGGCGAATTCGCCCCGCTTCGCCGCCCTAGATAAGTTAGGCTTAAGAATATTTTATAACGAGTATTGAAAAGAGTCGATAAAGATTGTT